>NC_080781.1:93675096-93978126 GCF_020826845.1 Diceros bicornis minor | reverse complement strand
TGTGCAACATGGTTCAATATTTGCATATATTGCAAAATGATCAGCACAGTAAGTCTGGTTGACATTCATCACCACATATAGTTAGAAATTTTTTTTCTTATGATGAGGAATTTTAAGATCCACTCTCTTAGCAATTTTCAAATATACAATACAGTGTTATTAACTATAGTTACTATGCTGTATATTACATCCCATGACTTATTTATCTTATAACTGGAAGTTTGTACCTTTTGACTCCCTTCACCCATTTCACCCTCCCCCCACCTCTGCCTCTGGAAACCACCAATCTGTTCTCTATATAAGTTCATTTTTTTTTTTTAGTTTGTTTGTTTTAGATTCCACATATAAGTGAGGTCATACAGTACTTGTCTTTCTCTAACTTATTTTACTTAGCATAATGCTTTCAACATCATCCATGCTGTCACAAATAGCAAAATTTATTATTTTTTTTTAAATTTTGTACTCCTTTATTTTTTGTATTGAGATATAATTAACATATAACATTATATTAGTTTCAGGTATACAACGTAATGATTCTATATTTGTATATATTGTGAAATGATCACTGCAATAAGTCTAGTCATCACCACACAGTTACAAATTTTTTTCTTATGATAATTTTAAGATCCACTATCTTAGCAACTTTCAAATATACAATACAGTATTATTAGTTATAGTTACCATTCTGTACATTACATCCCATGACTCATTTTATAACTGGAAGTTTGTACGTTTTGACCACCTTCATCCATTTCACCCATCCCCCATCCCCTGCCTCTGGCAAACATCAATCTGTTCTCCTTACCTATGAGTTTGTTTTTTTTTCAGATTCCACATATAAGTGAGGTCATATGGTATTTGTCTTTCTCTGTCTGACTTATTTCACTTAGCATAATGCCCTCAAGATCTATTCAGGTTGTCACAAATGGAGAGATTTTCTTCTTTTTTATGGCTGAATAATATGCCATTGTACATATGTACTACATTTTCTGTATTAATGTATTCATTGATGAATTGATAGGCTGCTTCCATGTCTTGACTATTATAAGTAATGCTGCAAAGAACATGGGGGTGCATATATCTTTTCAAGTTAGTGTTCTTGTTTCCTTCAGATAAATATCCAGAAGTGGAATTGCTGGATCATATGGTAGTTCTATTTTTAATTTTTTGAGGAACCCAATACTTTTTTCCACAGTGGCTGTAGCAATTTATGATTGTAGCAACAGTGCACAAGACTTCCCTTATCTTTTTGATACTAGCCATCTAAGAGCTGTGAGGTGACATCTTATTGTGATTTTGATTTGAATTTCCCTGATGATTAGTGATGTTGAACACCTTTTCATGTACCTGTTGGCCATCTGTATGTCTTTGGAAGAATGTCTATTCAGGTTCTCTGCCCATTTTTTAATTGATTGTTTGTTTTTTTGCTGTTGAATGGTATGAGTTCTTTATATATAAGTTTTGGGTATTAACCCTTTATCAGATGTATGATTTGCAAATATTTTCTCTCATTTTATAGGTTGCCTTTTCATTTTGTTAGTGATGTCCTTTGCCATGCAGAAGCTTTTTAGTTTGTCATAGTCTCACTTGTTATTTTTGCTTTTGTTGCCTTTGCTTTTGGTGTCAAATCCAAAAAGTCATTGCCAAGATCGATGTCAAGGACCTTACCATCTATGTTTTCTTCTAGGAGTTTTTTATGATTTCAAGTACCTTCAAGTCTTTAATCCATTTTGAGTTAACTTTTGTGTATGGTGTAGGATGGCGATCCAGTTTCATTCTTTTGCATCCAGTTTTCCCAGCAGCACTTATTGAAGAGACTGCCCTCTCCCCATTGTATATTCTTAGCTCCTTTGTCGTAAATTAAGTGATTATATATGCATGGGTTTGCTTTTGGGCTTTTTATTCTGTTCCACTGATCTGTGTGTCCGTTTTTATGCCAATACCATACTGTTTTGATTACTATAGCTTTGTAATATAGTTTGAAATCAGGAAGCATGAAGCCTTCAGCTTTGTACTTCTTTCTCAAGATTGCTTTGGCCACTCTGGATCTTTTGTGGCTCCATACAAGTTTTATGATTATTTGTTCTAGTTCTATGAAAAAGGCCACTGAAATTTTGATAAGGATTGCCATGTATCTGTAGATTACCTTGGGTAGTATGGACATTTTAACAATATTAACTCTTTCAATCCATGAGCAAAGAATATTTTTCCATTTACTTGTGGTCTTCTTCAATTTCTTTCATCAATGTCTTATAGTTTCCAGTGTACAGGTCTTTCACTTCCTGGGTTAAATTTATTCCTATGTATTTTACTGTTTTTCCTGCAATTGTAAATGAAATTGTTTCCTTAATTTCTCTTTCTGATAGTTTGTTATTAGTGTATAGAAACGCAACAGATTTTTGCATGTTGATTTTCTGTCCTCCAACTTTGCAGAATTTATTAGTTGTAAAAGTTTTTTGGTGGAGTCTTTACAGTTTTCTATATATAATATTATGTCATCTACAAATAGAGACAGTTTTACTTCTTCCTTTCTGATTTGGATGCCTTTTATTTCTTTTTCTTGCCTACTTGCTCTGGCTAGAACTTCCAATACTGTGTTAAATAAAAGTGATGAGAGTGGGCATCCTTGTCTTGTTCCTGATCTAGAGGAAAAGCTTTCAGCTTTTCACTGTTGAGTATGATGTTAGCTGTGGGCTTGTCATATATTGTCTTTATTATTTTGAGATACATTCCTTCTGTACCCACTTTGTTGACAGTATTATCATAAATGGATGTTGAATTTTGTCAAATGCTTTTCTGTATATATTGAGATGACCATATGATTTTTATCCTTCATTTTGTTATGTGTTTTGGTGTATCACATTGATTTGCAGATGTTGAACTATTCTTGCATCCCTGGAATAAATCCCAATTTATCATGGTGTATGATCCTTTTAATGTATTGTTGAATTCAGTTTGCTTCATTTTGTTGATGATTTTTGCAGCTATGCTTATCAAGGAAATTGGCCTGTAATTTTGTTTTCTTGTGGTGTCCTGATCTGGTTTTAGTATCAGGGTAATGCTGTCCTTGTAAAATGAGTTTTGAAGTGTTCCTCCTGTTCTGTTTTTGGAAGAGTTTGATAAGGATTGGTATTAATTTTACTTTAAATGTTTAGTAGAATTCACCTGTGAAGCCATGTGGTGTTGGGAGGTTTTTGATTACTGATTCAGTTTCCTTACTAGTAATTAGTCTGTTGTGATTCCCTTTTCTTCATGATTCAGTCTTGGAAGGTTGTATGTTTCTAGGAATCTATCCATTTCTTCTAGGTTGTCCAATTTGTTGGGGTATAATTGTTCATCATAGTCACTTACTATTTTCTGTATTTCTATATCACTTGTGATGTCTTCCCTTTCACTTCTGATTTTATTTATGTGAGTCCTCTCTTTTGTCTTGGTAAGTCTAGCTAAAGGTTTATCTTTTTAAAAAACCAGCTCTTAGTTTTCATTGATCTTTTCTGTTGAATTTTAGTCTCTATTTCATGTATATCTGCTCTGATCTTTGTTATGTCTTTCTAGTAGCTCTGGGCCTTGATTGTTCCTGTTTTTCTAGTTCCTTGAGATGTAAAGTTAAGTTGTTTATTTGAGATCTTTCTTATTTCTTTTTTTTTAAATTTTTTATGTATTTATTTATTTTTAAAAATATTTTGTTTATTGCAGTAACATTGGTTTATAACAAAGTATAAATTTCAGGTGTACATCATTATACTTCTATTTCTGCATAGATTGCATCACGGTCACCACCCAAATACTAATTACAACCCATCACCACACACATGTGCCGAATTATCCCTTTTGCCCTCCTCCCTCCCCCCTTCCCCTCTGGTAACCACCAATCCAATCTCTGTCTGTATGTGTTTGTTTATTGTTGTTACTATCTACTACTTAATGAAGGAAATCATGCGGTAGTTGACCTCCTCCCTCTGACTTATTTCACCTTGCATAATACCCTCAATGTCCATCCATGTTGTCACAAATGGCTGGATTTCATCGTTTCTTATGGCTGAGTAGTATTCCATTGTGTATATATACCACAGCTTCTTTATCCATTCGTCCCTTGATGGGCACTTAGGTTGCTTTCAAGTCTTGGCTATTGTGAAAAACGCTGCAATGAACACATGGGTGCATGTACCTTTACAAATTGGTGTTTTCAAGTTCTTTGGATAAATACCCAGCAGTGGGATAGCTGGATCATATGGTAGTTCTATCCTTGATTTTTTGAGGAATGTCCATACTGTTTTCCATAGTGGCTGCACCAGTTTGCACTCCCACCAGCAGTGTATGAGAGTTCCCTTCTCTCCACATCCTCTCCAACACATGTGGTTTCCTGTCTTGTTAATTATAGCCATTCTGACGGGCGTCAGGTGATATCTCATTGTAGTTTTGATTTGCATTTCCCTGATAGTTAATGATTTTGAACATCTTTTCATGTGTCTATTGGCCATCTGTATATCTTCTTTGGAGAAATGTCTGTTCAGGTCTTTTGCCCATTTTTTAATTGGGTTGGTAGTTTTTTTGTTGTTGAGATGCATGAGTTCTTTATATATTTTGGAGATTAAGCCCTTATCAGATGTATGGTTTGCAAATATCTTCTCCCAATTGTTAGGTTGTCTTTTCGTTTTGTTGATGGTTTCCTTTGCTGTGCAGAAGCTTTTTAGTTTGACGTAGTCCCATTTGTTTATTTCTTCTATTGTTTCTCTTGCCCGGTCAGACGTGGTGTTTGAGAAGATGTTGCTAAGACCGATGTCGAAGAGCGTACTGCCTATGTTTTCTTCTAGAAGTTTCATAGTTTCAGGTCTTACATTCAAGTCTTTAATCCATTTGGAGTTAATTTTTGTGTATGGTGTAAGGTAAGAGTCTACTTTCATTGTTTTGCATGTGGCTATCCAATTTTCCCAACACCATTTGTTGAAGAGACTTTCTTTTCCCCATTGTATGTTCTTGGCTCCTTTGTCAAAGATTAGCTGTCTATAGATGTGTGGGTTTATATCTGGGCTTTCAATTCTATTCCATTGATCTGTATGTCTGTTTTTGTGCCAGTACCATGCTGTTTTGGTTACTATAGCTTTGTAGTATATTTTGAAATCAGGGAGTGTGAGCTCTCCAGCTTTGTTCTTTTTTCTCAGGATTCCTTTAGCTATTCGGGGTCTTTTGTTGTTCCATATAAATTTTAGGATTCTTTGTTCTATTTCTGTGAACAATGTTGTTGGAATTTTGATAGGGATTGCATTGAATCTATAGATTGCTTTAGTAATTCTTCCAATCCAAGAGCACGGAATATCTTTCCATTTCTTTGTGTCTTCTTCAATTTCTTTCAGCAATGTTTTATAGTTTTCGGTGTACAGATCTTTCACCTCTTTGGTTAAGTTTATTCCTAGGTATTTTATTCTTTTTGTTGCAATTGTAAATGAGATTGTATTCTTAATTTCTCTTTCTGCTACTTCGTTGTTAGTGTATAGAAATGCAACTGATTTTTGTATGTTGATTTTGTATCCTGCAACTTTACCACATTCGTTTATTACTTCTAAAAGTTTTCTGGTGGATTCTTTAGGGTTTTCTATATATAAAATCATGTCATCTGCAAATAGTGACAGTTTCAATTCTTCCTTTCCTATTTGGGTCCCTTTGATTTCTTTTTCTTGCCTGATTGCTCTGGCTAGGACTTCCAGTACTATGTTAAATAGGAGTGGTGACAGTGGGCATCCTTGTCTGGTTCCTGCTCTTAGAGGGATAGCTTTCAGTTTTTCACCATGGAGGATGATATTAGCTGTGGGTTTGTGATATATGACCTTTATTTTGTTGAGGTACTTTCCTTCTAGCTCCATTTTATTCAGAGTTTTTATCATAAATGGATGCTGTATCTTGTCACATGCTTTCTCTGCATCTATTGAGATGATCATGTGATTTTTATTCTTCATTTTATTAATGTGGTGTATTATGTTGATTGATTTGCGAATGTTCAACCATCCCTGCATACCTGGAATAAATCCCACTTGATCATGGTGTATAATCTTTTTTTTTTTTTTTAATTTTTTGTCTATTGCAGTAACATTGGTTTATAACATTGTAAAAATTTCAGGTGTACATCATTGTACTTCTATTTCTGCATAGATTACATCATGTTCACCACCAAAATACTAATTACAACCCATCACCACACACATGTACCGAATTATCCCTTTCACCCTCCTCCCTCCCCCCTTCCCCTCTGGTAACCACCAATCCAATCTCTGTCCCTATGTGTTTGTTTATTGTTGTTATTATCTACTACTTAATGAAGGAAATCATGCGGTATTTGACCTTCTCCCTCTGACTTATTTCACTTTGCATTATACCCTCAATGTCCATCCATGATGTCCCAAATGGCTGGATTTCATCGTTTCTTATGGCTGAGTAGTATTCCATTGTGTATATATACCACAGCTTCTTTATCCATTCGTCCCTTGATGGGCACTTAGGTTGCTTTCAAGTCTTGGCTGTTGTGAAAAACGCTGCAATGAACACATGGGTGCATGTACCTTTACAAATTGGTGTTTTCAAGTTCTTTGGATAAATACCCAGCAGTGGGATAGCTGGATCATATGGTAGTTCTATCCTTGATTTTTTGAGGAATGTCCATACTGTTTTCCATAGTGGCTGCACCAGTTTGCACTCCCACCAGCAGTGTATGAGAGTTCCCTTCTCTCCACATCCTCTCCAACACATGTGGTTTCCTGTCTTGTTAATTATAGCCATTCTGACGGGCGTCAGGTGATATCTCATTGTAGTTTTGATTTGCATTTCCCTGATAGTTAATGATTTTGAACATCTTTTCATGTGTCTATTGGCCATCTGTATATCTTCTTTGGAGAAATGTCTGTTCAGGTCCTTTGCCCATTTTTTAATTGGGTTGGTAGTTTTTTTGTTGGTAAGATGCACGAGTTCTTTATATATTTCGGAGATTAAGCCCTTATCAGAAGTATGGTTTGCAAATATCTTCTCCCAATTGTTAGGTTGTCTTTTCGTTTTGTTGATGGTTTCCTTTGCTGTGCAGAAGCTTTTTAGTTTGACGTAGTCCCATTTGTTTATTTCTTCTATTGTTTCTCTTGCCCGGTCAGACGTGGTGTTTGAGAAGATGTTGCTAAGACCGATGTCGAAGAGCGTACTGCCTATGTTTTCTTCTAGAAGTTTCATAGTTTCAGGTCTTACATTCAAGTCTTTAATCCATTTGGAGTTAATTTTTGTGTATGGTGTAAGGTAAGGGTCTACTTTCATTTTTTTGCATATGGCTATCCAGTTTTCCCAACACCATTTGTTGAAGAGACTTTCTTTTCCCCACTGTATGTTCTTGGCTCCTTTGTCAAAGATTAGCTGTCCATAGACGTGTGGGTTTATTTCTGGGCTTTCGATTCTATTCCATTGATCTGTGTGTCTGTTTTTGTGCCAGTACCATGCTCTTTTGGTTACTACAGCTTTGTAGTATATTTTGAAATCAGGGAGTGTGATACCTCCAGCTTTGTTCTTTTTTCTCAGGATTCCTTTAGCTATTCGGGGTCTTTTGTTCCATATAAATTTTAGGATTCTTTGTTCTATTTCTGTGAACAATGTTGTTGGAACTTTGATAGGGATTGCATTGAATCTATAGATGGCTTTAGGAAGTATGGACATCTTAACTATGTTAATTCTTCCAATCCAAGAGCACAGAATATCTTTCCATTTCTTTGTGTCTTCTTCAATTTCTTTCAGAAATGTTTTATAGTTTTCGGTGTACAGATCTTTCACGTCTTTGGTTAAGTTTATTCCTAGGTATTTTATTCTTTTTGTTGCAGTTGTAAATGAGATTGTATTCTTAATTTCTCTTTCTGCTACTTCGTTGTTAGTGTATAGAAATGCAACTGATTTTTGTATGTTGATTTTGTATCCTGCAACTTTACCACGTTCGTTTATTACTTCTAAAAGTTTTCTGGTGGATTCTTTAGGGTTTTCTATATATAAAATCATGTCATCTGCAAATAGTGACAGTTTCAATTCTTCCTTTCCTATTTGGGTCCCTTTGATTTCTTTTTCTTGCCTGATTGCTCTGGCTAGGACTTCCAGTACTATGTTAAATAGGAGTGGTGACAGTGTGCATCCTTGTCTGGTTCCTGTTCTTAGAGGGATAGCTTTCAGTTTTTCACCATTGAGGATGATATTAGCTGTGGGTTTCACATATATGGTCTTTATTATGTTGAGGTACTTTCCTTCTATACCCATTTTATTCAGAGTTTTATCATAAATGGATGCTGTATCTTGTCACATGCTTTCTCTGCATCTATTGAGATGATCATGTGATTTTTATTCTTCATTTTATTAATGTGGTGTATTACGTTGATTGATTTGCGAATGTTAAACCACTCCTGCATCCCTGGAATAAATCCCACTTGATCATGGTGTATAATCTTTTTAACGTATTGTTGTATGCGGTTTGCTAGTATTTTATTGAGGATTTTTGCATCGATGTTCATCAGTCATATTGGCCTGTAATTTTCTTTTTTTTTGTGTTGTCCTTGTCTGGTTTTGGTATCAGGGTAATGTCAGCTTCGTAGAATGAGTTAGGGAGCTTCCCCCACTCCTCAATTTTTTGGAAGAGTTTGAGAAGGATAGGTATTAAGTCTTCTTTGAATGTTTGGTAGAATTCACCAGGGAAGCCATCTGGTCCTGGACTTTTATTTTTGGGGAGGTTTTTGATTACTGTTTCGATCTCCTTACTGGTGATTGGTCTATTCAAATTCTCTACTTCTTCTTGATCCAGTTTTGGAAGGTTGTATGATTCTAAGAATTTATCCATTTCTTCCAGATTGTCGAATTGGTTGGCATATAGCTTTTCATAGTATTCTCTTATAATCTTTTGTATTTCTGAGGTGTCTGTTGTAACCTCTCCTCTTTCATTTCTGATTTTACTTATTTGTGCCTTCTCTCTTTTTTTCTTGGTGAGTCTAGCTAAAGGTTTGTCAATTTTGTTGATCTTTTCAAAGAACCAGCTCTCGGTTTTATTAATTTTTTCTATTGTTTTTTTGGTCTCTATTTCATTTATTTCTGCTCTGATTTTTATTATTTCCCTTCTTCTACTGATTTTGGGCTTTGTTTGTTCTTCTTTTTCCAGTTCCTTCAGGTGCATTGTTAGATTGATTATTTGAGATTTTTCTTGTTTGTTGAGATAGGCCTGTATCGCTATAAACTTCCCTCTTAGAACTACTTTTGCTGTATCCCATAAATTCTGATATCTCGTATTTTCATTTTCATTTGTCTCCAGGTATTTTTTGATTTCTTCTTTGATTTCTTCGTTAACCGAGTCATTGTTCAGTAGCATTTTGTTTAATCTCCACGTATTTGTGGCTTTTCTGATTTTCTTCCTATAGTTGATTTCTAGTTTCATACCGTTGTGATCAGAAAAGATGCTTGGTATTATTTCAGTCTTCTTAAATTTATGGAGACTTGTTTTGTGGCCTAATATGTGATCAATCCTGGAGAATGTTCCATGTTTCTTTGAAAAGAACGTGTATTCTTCGGTTTTTGGATGGAATGCTCTGTATATATCTACTAGGTCCATCTGTTGTAGTGTGTCGTTTAAGGCCAATGTTTCCTTATTGATCTTCTGTTTGGATGATCTATCCGTTGGTGTAAGTGGAGTGTTAAAGTTCCCTACTATTATTGTGTTACTGTCTATTTCTATGTCTGTTAATAATTGCTTTATATATTTAGGTGCACCTACATTGGGTGCGTAGATATTTACAAGTGTTATATCCTCTTGTTTGATTGTTCCCTTGATCATTATGTAATGCCCTTCTTTGTCTCTTTTTACAGTTTTTGTTTTGAAGTCTATTTTGTCTGATATGAGTACTGCTGTCCCAGCTTTCTTTTCATTGCCATTTGCATGGAGTATCTTTTTCCATCCCTTCACTTTCAGTTTGTGAGTGTCTTTAGGTCTGAAGTGTGTCTCTTGTATGCAGCATATATATGGGTCTTGTTTTTTTATCCAGTCAGCCACCCTATGCCTTTTAATTGGAGCATTTAGTCCATTGACGTTTAAAGTAGCTATTGATAAGTATGTACTTACTGCCATTTTTTAACTTTTTTTTTTTTCCTCAGTGTTTTAGTAGTCCTTCTCTGTTCCTTTCTTCTTCTATACAGAATTGATGGTCACTTTAGTTTGACCTCTGTCTGAAAGCTGTACTCTTTAACTCCCCTCCTCCGTCATGTTTTTGATATCATGTCTAACCTCTTTGTTGTGCATTTGTATCCATTACGTTCTAATCATGGAAATAGATAATTTTTCCTATTTGTGGTCTTTTCTTTTCCCCTTAAATCAGTCCCTTTAACATTTCTTGTAGCACTGGTTTTTTGGTGACAAACTCCTTTAATTTTTGCTTATCTGGGAAAATTTTGATCTCTCCTTCCATTTTGAATGATAACCTTGCTGGGTAGAGTATTCTTGGCTGTAAGTTTTTTCCTTTTAGCACTTTAAATATATCGTGCCATTCTCTTCTAGCCTGTAAGGTTTCTGCAGAGAAGTCAGCTGATAGCCTTATGGGGTTTCCTTTGTACGTAACTTGACATTCTCTTGCGGCTTTTTGGATTCTCTCTTTATCTTTAATTCTGGACATTTTGATTATGATGTGTCTTGGTGTGGGCCTCTTTGGGTTTATCTTGTTTGGGGCTCTCTGTGCTTCCTGTACCTGGATGTCTGTTTCCTTCCTTAGGTTAGGGAAGTTTTCATCTATTATTTCTTGAAATAGATTCTCTGACCCCTTGTCTCGCTCTTCTCCTTCCAGGACACCTATAACACGGATATTAGTGCACTTGATGTTGTCCCAGAGGTCCCTTAGACTGTCCTCAGTCTTTTTAATTCTTTTCTCTTTTACCTGTTCACCTCGGGTAATTTCTTCTAGTCTTTCATCCAGCTCACAGATCCGTTCTTCTGTATCCTGTACTCTGCTTTTGAGTCCCTCTAATGAATTTTTCGTTTCCAGTATTGTATTCTTCATTTCTGATTGGTTCTTTTTTATATCTTCCATTTCTTTGTTGACATTCTCACTGAGTCCATCTATTCTTCTCCCCAGATCAGTGAGCATCCTTAACACTCTTAGTTTGAACTCTCTGTTGGGTAGGTTGCTCATTTCTGTTTCACTTAGTTCCTTTTCTGGGGTTTTGTCCTGTTCCCTTACTTGGAATGTATTCTTTTGCCTCTTCATTTTGCCTCTTTCCCTGTGCTTGTGTCTACGTATTAGGTAGGTCAGCTACGTCTCCTGCTCTTGGATAGGTGACCTTATGTAAGTGATGGCTTAGGAGGCTTCCAGTGTGCTTCCCTCAGTTCTCAATGTTCCAGGGGTGACCCCTATGTGGGCTACGTGTATCCTTCTGCTGTGGCGTGTTTGCTCTCCCTGTAGGCGCCCAGGGAGGCTGAGTTATGCTCCTGGCCAGCTGTTGTAATGCTCAGCTGCTTGTAGTTGTTGTGGGCCCTTCAGTCTCTTTACCAGGTGTGGGGATCCCCAGCACAGTTGGCTGCAAGTTCTAATAGCACATTTGTGTTGCAGTATTTCTTTTAAGTGAGTAGGCCCCCACCGTGGCAGGTTGTTAGGCTCAGGGCCTTACAATTGCTGTAAGCCTCTAGCCTATTAGGTCTCTCGTCAGCTCTCTGAGGATTGCAGCTGTGTGGGGCTGGCCTCAGGCACAGGAGCACCCAATTGTTTCAGGTTTTGGAAGGTGGAGCAAACCTCCTATGTGGGTCTTTGAGAAGTACAAGTCTTCTGCAGCTGAGAAGCCCTGCCGCCCACAGGTCCACATACACAGTCAACACAGTCCTGCCCCGTGTGAGCGCCCCGACCTCCCCAAGCGGACCCAGTGTCTCCACAGCGGGAGCCCCACACACTCTGCCACCGCCCCACACTCTCCACCCGCTCCTTGTGCACACCCTGCCCTGCTCAAGTCGGCTCAGTTGCCAGGCTGCAGAGAATCCAGTCACCAATCTATGCAGGCCCACAAGTTGCCTCAGGGCTTGTTGTTGGGTGGGGCCAGTCTCTAGGGTGGGCTGCCTGCCCTGGCTTAGCTGGATTGAATCGGTGCTCTAGCGGGTGGGGCAGACCCTGGGCTAGCAGGCCTCAGGGAGAACTCCAATGGTGTCTGTGTCAGCACGCCCACACCAGGCCACAACAGTGGCCGCCGCCAATGTCCCAGTCCCTGGAGAGGTCTCACCCCTCACCGAGATGCACTCAGGGCCTATTAGGTGAGTCTCTTGTCACCAATGCACTGTACACCTTTGTTTCTGGTGATTTTAGGGTGCTTCCTGAAACGGGTAAGTTTGTGCGTGGGCCCTTTAAGAGCCAGTTTTAGTTTCTTTGTGAACCGGGTTTTCTGGGGGTGCTCCCCAGTGTTTTAGTAGCAGGCACAGTCAGATATTATGCCGCTAGTCTCGATTGTGCTGGGTCCACAATATGCCCACAGCGGGGGCGCTCCCCGGCTCAGGGCCCCGCGTCTCCAGGGAGGGCTGTGTACCTGTGAGCTGCTCCCGGCGGCCGTGAAGCTGGCGGCTTGTGAAGGCGGCGTTTCTCCTCTCCAGAAGGGAGTCTCTGCCTCTTCCATCTCAGTTAGGATTGTCCGTTGTTGCAGGAGTTCCTCTCATCCAGTTTTCAGTTCTGTCTCAGGGGTAATTTTTCCACGAGTAGTTGTAAATTGGCTGTGTCCATGGGAGGAGGTGAGTTCCGAGTCTGCTTACGCCGCCATCTTGACTCCTCTCCCATGGTGTATAATCTTTTTAACGTATTGTTGTATGCGATTTGCTAGTATTTTGTTGAGAATTTTTGCATTGATGTTCATCAGTGATATTGGCCTGTAATTTTCTTTTTTTTGTGTTGTCCTTGTCTGGTTTTGGTATCAGGGTAATGTCAGCTTCGTAGAATGAGTTAGGGAGCTTCCCCCGCTCCTCAATTTTTTGGAAGAAGGATAGGTATTAACTGTTCTTTGAATGTTTGGTAGAATTCAGTAGGGAAGCTTTCTGGTCCTGGACTTTTATTTTTGGGGAGGTTTTTCATTACTGTTTCGATCTCCTTACTGGTGATTGGTCTATTCAAATTCTCTACTTCCTGATCCAGTTTTGGAAGGTTGTATGGTTCCAAGAATTTATCCATTTCATCCAGATCGTCAAATTGGTTGGCGTATAGCTTTTCATAATATTCTCTTATAATCTTTTGTATTTCTGGGTGTCTGTTGTAATTTCTCCTCTTTCATTTCTGATTTTACTTATTTGAGCCTTCTCTCTTTTTTTCTTGGTGAGTGTAGCTAAAGTTTTGTCCATTTTGTTTATCTTTTCAAAGAACCAGCTCTTGGTTTTATTAATTTTTTCTATTGTTTTTTTTTAGTCTCTATTTCATTTATTTCTGCTCTGATTTTTATTTTATTATTTCCGTTCTTCTACTGATTTTGGGCGTTGTTTTTTCTTGTTTTTGCAGTTTCTTTAGGTGCATTGTTAGATTGTTTATTTGAGGTTTTTCTTGTTTGTTGAGATAGGCCTGTATTGCTGTAAACTTCCCTCTTAGAACTGCTTTTGCTGTATCCCATAAATTCTGGCATGTCTAAGTCCATCTGGTCTAACATGTCATTTAAGACCAATGTTGCCTTATTGATTTTCTCTGGGTGATCTATCCATTCATGTAAGTGGGGTATTCAAGTCCCCTACTATTATTGTATTGCTGTCCATTTCTCCCTTTGTGTGTGTTAATATTTGCTTTATGCATAGGTGCTCTTAGGTTGGGTGCATAAATATTTACAAATGTTATATTCTCTTGTTAGATTGACTCCTTTATCATTATATAATGCATTTCTTTGTCTTTTGTTGCAGTCTTTGTCTGAAAGTCTGTTTTGTTTAAGTATAGTACTCCAGCTTTCTTTTGGTTTCCATTTGCATGGATTATCTTTTTCCATCCTTTCACTTTTACTCTACATGTGTCCTTGCATCTAAAGTGGGTCTCTTCATAGGGTGGCTGAGTGGATTAAAAAACAAGACCCATAGGGGCTGGCCCGGTGGCGCAAGCGGTTAAGTGCGCGCGCTCCGCTGCGGCGGCCCGGGGTTCGCTGGTTCGGATCCCGGGCGCGCACTGACGCACTGCTTGGTAAGCCATGCTGTGGCGGCGTCCCATATAAAGTGGAGGAAGATAGGCACCGATGTTAGCCCACGGCCGTCTTCCTCAGCAAAAAAACAGGAGGATTGGCGGATGTTAGCTCAGGGCTGATCTCCTCACAAAAAAAAAAAAAAAAAAAGACCCATAGATATTCTGCATACAAGACACATACTTCAGACCTAAAGGCACTCACAAGCTGAAAGTGAAGGGCTGGAAAAAGATACTCCATGCAAATGGCAATGAAAGGAAAGCCGGGGTAGAATACTTACTGAATACTGGGGCAAATAGACTTTAAAACAATAGAATACTGGGGCAAAATAGCCTTTAAAGCAAAAACTGTAAGAAGAGACAAAGAAGGACACTACATAATGATAAAAGGAACAAACCAAGAAGAGGATATAACACTTGTAAATATCTATGCACCTAACATGGGAGCACCTAAATATGTAAGGCAATTGTTAACAGACAAAGCGAGAAATAGACAGTAACACAGTAATAGCAGGGGACTTTAACACTCCACTTATACCAATGGATAGATCATCCAAACAGATCACTAAGGAAATAATTGGCCTTAAATGACACTTAAGATGAGATGGACTTAGTAGATATATACAGAATATTCCGTCTGAAAACCTCAGAATACACATTCTTTTTGCACGCACATGGAATATTCTCCAGGATAAATCACATATTAGGCTACAGAACAAGCCTGATTAAATTTAAGAAAATTGAAATAATACCGGGCCGGCCCCGTGGCTTAGCGGTTAAGTGCGAGCGCGCCGCTGCTGGCGGCCCAGGTTCGGATCCTGGGCGCACACCGACGCACTGCTTCTCTGGCCATGCTGAGGCCGCGTCCCACATACAGCAACTAGAAGGATGTGCAACTATGACATGCAACTATCTACTGTGGCTTTAGGGGGAAAAAATAAATAAATAAAATCTTAAAAAAAAAAAAAAAGAAATAATACCAATCATTTTTTCTGACCACAATGATATGAAACTAGAAATCAACTACAAGAAGAAAACTGGAAAATTCACAAATATGTGGAGATTAAACAAAATGCTACTGAACAGCTATTGGGTTAATGAAGAAATCAAAGGATAAATCAAAAAACACCTGGAGGAAAAAGAAAATATTACATGCCAAAATTTATGGGATACAGCAAAAGCAGTACTAAGAGTGGAGTTTATAGCAATACAGGCCTACCTTAAGAAATAAGAAAAATCTCAAATTAAACAATCTAACACTACACCTAAAGGAACTAGAAAAGAAGAACAAACAAAGCCCAAAATCAGTAGAAGGGAGGAAATAATAAAAATCAGAGTGGGAATAAATGAAATAGAGACTAAAAAATAATAGAAAAAATCAATAAAACTAAGAACTGGTTCTTTGAAAAGGTAAAGTTGATAAACCTTTAGCGAGACTCACTGTGAAAGAAAGCGAGGAGGCTCAAATAAAATCAGAAATGAAAGGAAGAAATTACAATGGACATCTCAAAAATACAAAGGCTTATAAGACAATGCTACAAAAAGCTCTGTACCAACAAATTGGATAATCTAGAAGAAATAGATACATTTTTAGAATCATACATCCTTCCAAAACTGAATCGAGAATAAATAGAGAATTTGAATAGAACAATCACCAATAACGAGATTGAAACAGTAATCAAAAACCTCCCAAAAAACAAAAGCCCAGGGCCAGATGGTTTCCCTGGTGAATTCTACCGAACATTCAAAGAAGACTTAATACCTATCCTTCTCAAACTCCTCCAAAAAATTGAAGAGGAGGGAAACTTCCTAACTCATTCTATGAGGCCAACGTTACTGTGATACCAAAACCAGACAAGGACAACACAAAAAAGAAAATTACAGACCAATATCACTGATTAACATAGATGCAAAAATCCTCAACAAAATGCTAGCAAATCAAATACAACAGTACATTAACAAGATCATACACTATGATCATGTCTGATTTATTCCAGGGATGCAGGGATCGTTCAACATCCACAAATCAATGAATGTGATACATGACATTAAAATGAATAATAAAATGACATGATCATCTCAATAGAGGCAGAGAAAGCATTTGACAAGATAGAGCATCCATTTATGATACAAACTCTGAATAAAATGGGTATAGAAGAAAAGTACTTCAACATAATAAAGGCCATATATGACAAACCCACAGCTAATATCATACTCAATGGTAAATAACTGAAAGCGATCCCTTTAAGAACAGGAACCAGACAAGGATCCCCCCTTTTGCCATTCTTATTTAACATAGTATTCAAAGTCCTAGCGAGAGCAATCAAGCAAGAAAAAGAAACAAAAGGGATCCAAGTTGGAAAGGAAGAAGTAAAACTGTCACTATTTGCAGATGACATGATTTTATATATAGAAAACCCTAAAGAATCCACCAAAGAACTCTTAGAAATAATAAATGAATACAAAGTTTCAGGATACAAAATCAACATAAAAGTCAGTTGCATTTCTATACACTAGCAATGAAGTAGCAGGAAGAGAAATTAGGAAAACAATCCCATTTACAATTGCAACGAAAGGAATAAAGTACCTAGGAATAAATTTACCAAAGAGGTGAAAGTCCTGTACACCGAAAACTATAAAACATTGTAGGAAGAAATAGAAGAAGACATAAAGAAATGAAAAGATATTCTATGCTCTTGGATTGGAAAAATTAACATAAAGATGTCCATAGGGCCTGAAGCAATCTACAGATTCAGTGCAATCCCTATCAAAGTTCCAATGACATTTTTCACAGAAATAGAACAAAGAATCCTAAAATTTATGTGGAACAACAAAAGACCCAAATACCCAAAGCAATCCTGAGAAAAAAGAACAAAGCTGGAGGTATCACACTCCCTGATTTCTACATATATTACAAAGCTATAGTAACCAAAACAGCATGGTACTGGCACAAAAACAGACACACAGATCAGTGGATCAGAATCCAGAGCCCAGAAATAGACCCACACGTCTACAGGCAGCTAATTTTTGACAAGGGAGCCAAGAACATACAATGGAGAAAGGAAAATCTCTTTAGTAAATGGTTTTGGGAAAACTGGACAGCCACAGGCAAAAGAATGAAAGGAGACCATTATCTTACACCATACACAAAAATTAACTCAAAATGGATTAAAGATGTGAATGTAAGACCTGAAACCTGAAAACTTCTAGAATGAAACATAGGCAGTACACTCTTTGACTTTGGTCTTAGCAGCATCTTTTCGAATACCATGTATCACTAGGCAAGGGAAACAAAAGAAAAAATAAGTGAGACTATATCAAACTAAAAAGCTTCTGTACAGCAATGGAAACCATCAACAAAATGAAAAGACAACCTAAAAATTGGGAGAGGATATTGGCAAACCATATATCTGATAAGGGGTTAATATCCAAAATATATAAAGAACTCATACATCTTAACAACAAAGAGACAAACAACCCAATTGAAAAATGGGCAAAAGATCTGAACAGACATATTTCCAAAGAAGATATACAGATGGCCAACAGGCACATGAAAAGATGTTCAGCATCACTAATTACTAGGGAAATGCAAATCAGAACTAGAATGAGATATCACCTCACACCCATCAGAATTGCTATAATTAACAAGGCAAGAAATAATAAATGTTGGAGAGGATGTGGAGAAAAGGGTATTCTCATACATTGCTGGTGGAAATGTAAATTGGTGAAGCCACTATGGAAAGCAGTATGGAGATTCTTCAAAAAATTAAGAATAGAACTACCATATGATCCACTATTCCACTCCTGGGTATTTATCCAAAGAACATGAAAACACAAATGCATAAAGGTATATGCACTCCTATGTTCATTGCAGCATTATTCACTATAGCCAAGACTTGGAAACAACCTAAGTGTCCATCAGGGGATGAATGGATAAAGAAGATGTGGTATATGTATGCAATGGAATACTCCTCAGCTATAAAAAAAGCTGAAATGTATGCAATGGAATACTCCTCAGCTATAAAAAAAGCTGAAATCTTTCCATTTGTGACAACACGGATGGACCTTGAGGGTATTATGCTGAGCAAAATCAGAGAAAGTCAAATACCCTATGATCTCACTTATAAGTAGAAGATAAAAACAGCAACAACAACAAACACACACATAGATACAGAGATTATATTGGTGGTTACCAGAGAGGAATAGGGGAGGGAGGAGGGCGAAAGGGATGACAGGGTACATACATACAGTGATGGATGGTAATTAGTCTTTGGGTGGTGAACATGATGTAGTCTACACAGAAATCATGTCCACTTGAAATTTATATAATGTTATAACCAATTAAAAAAAAACACATTTCTTATAGATGGCATATAGATAGGTCTTGTTTTTCTATCCATTGAGCCTGTCTGTCTTTTGGTTGGAGAATTTAGTCTGTTTACATTTAAAGTAATTATTGATAGATATGTACATAGTGCCATTTTGTTGTTTTCTGGCTATTTTGCAATTCCTTTGTTCCCTTCTTCTCTTGCTCTCTTCATTTTTGATTTGGTGATTTTCTGTAGTAGTAAGCTTAGATTACTTTCTCTTTATTTTTGCGTGTCTCCTATAGGTTTTTACTTTGTGGTTACCATGAGGCTTACATAAAATAACTCGTATTTATAATAGTCTATTTTAAGTTGCTAACAACTTAAGTTGAAATGCTTTCCAAAGCTCTGCATTTTTACGACCTGTCCTGTTTTATGTTGTTGATTTCACAATTTACATCTTTGGTATCTTATGTATCCCTTAACGAATTTTGTATAGTTATTTTTACTACTTTTGACCTTCATACTAGCTTTATAAGTGATTAACCCACCACCTTTACAGCATTATTTTGCTATATATTTACCTTTGCCAGTGAGATTTATACTTTCATATATTTTCCTCTTACTAATTAACACCCTTTTGTTTCACCTTAAAGAAGTCCTTTTAACATTTCTTATAGGGCTCATCTGGTGTAGCTTTTGCTGATCTGGAAAACTCTTTCTCTCTCCTTTAATTCTGAAGGATAACTTTGCTGAGTGGAGTATTCTTGGTTGGCAGTTTCTTTCAGCACTTGTAATAAATATACTGTGCCACCCACTTCTGACTGTAAAGTTTTTGCTGAAAAATCTGCTGATAGTCTTATGGGAGTTGCCTTGTACATAACTTGTTTTTCTACTGTTGCTTTTAAGATTGTCTTCTTGTCCTTAAGTTTTGACACTTTAATTTTAATGTGTGTTGCTGTGGCTGTCTTTCAATTTATCCTATTTGGAACTCTCTGGACTTCCTGGATCTAAATGTCTTTTTCCTATCCTAGTTTAGGGAAGTTTTCAGCCCTTATTTCTTCGTATAGGTTTTCTGTTCCTTTCTGTTTTCTTCTGGGGCCCTTATAATGCAAATGTTTGTCCACTTGATGGTGTCCCAGAAGTCCTTTAAGCTATCTTCACTCTTTTTCATTCATTCTTTCTTTTTTTTTGCTGCTCTGATTGGATGTGTTCCACTGCCCTGTCATTTAGTTCACTGATTCTTTCTTCCACTTCATCTAGGCTGCTGTTGAACTGCTCTATTTTATTTTTCATTTCAGTTATTGTATTCTTCAGCTCTGTGACTTTTATTTGGTACCTTTGTATATTTTCTATCTCTGTTGAAATTCTCAGTTCATCCATTGGAATGTTCATCCATTCTTCTCCTGAGTTTGGTGAGCATCTTTATGACTGTTTTGAATTGTTTATAAGGTAAATCATTTATGTCCATTTCATTAAAGTCTTTTTCTGAAGTTTAATTTTATTCTTTTGTTTGGAACATATTCCTCTGTTTCTTCATTTTCCTTGACAGTCTCTGTGTTGGTTTCTATGCATTAGATAAAACAGCCACTTTTCTTAGTCTTGTAGGAGTGGTCTCATGTAGGGGATGAATCTTATCGCTCAGCCCTGCCCTAGCTCTTTGTTGTCTCTCAAATCTTTGCAGTTGTTCAAGCAGCCTGCTTTATTCTTAGTGGCTCCCAATAGTTGAGGGTGTGCCCAAACCAGTCAGTATCCCAAAGGGGAGGAGCTCAGTCAGCACCTAGATTCAGGCTGATTGGAAGCCAGACCCTCAAGCAGCTGCTTTTTTTTTTTTTTGTTAATTTTTTGTTTATTGCAGTAACATTGGTTTATAACATTGTAAAAATTTCAGGTGTACATCATTGTACTTCTATTTCTGCATAGATTACATCATGTTCACCACCAAAATACTAATTACAACCCATCACCACACACATGTACCAAATTATCCCTTTCACCCTCCTCCCTCCCCCCTTCCCCTCTGGTAACCACCAATCCAATCTCTGTCCCTATGTGTTTGATTATTGTTGTTATTATCTACTACTTAATGAAGGAAATCATACGGTATTTGACCTTCTCCCTCTGACTTATTTCACTTTGCATTATGCCCTCAATGTCCATCCATGTTGTCACAAATGGCTGGATTTTATCCTTTCTTATGGCTGAGTAGTATTCCATTGTGTATATATACCACAGCTTCTTTATCCATTCGTCCCTTGATGGGCACTTAGGTTGCTTCCAAGTCTTGGCTATTGTGAAAAACACTGCAGTGAACACAGGGGTGCATGTACCTTTGCAAATTGGTGTTTTCAAGTTCTTTGGATAAATACCCAGCAGTGGAATAGCTGGATCATATGGTAGTTCTATCCTTGATTTTTTGAGGAATCTCCATACTGTTTTCCATAGAGGCTGGACCAGTTTGCACTCCCACCAGCAGTGTATGAGAGTTCCCTTCTCTCCACATCCTCTCCAACACATGTTGTTTCCTGTCTTGTTAATTATAGCCATTCTGACGGGCGTCAGGTGATATCTCATTGTAGTTTTGATTTGCATTTCCCTGATAGTTAGTGATTTTGAACATCTTTTCATGTGTCTGTTGGCCATCTGTATATCTTTTTTGGAGAAATGTCTGTTCAGATCTTTTGCCCATTTTTTAATTGGGTGGTTAGTTTTCTTGTTGTTGAGATGCATGAGTTCTTTATATATTTTGGAGATTAAGCCCTTATCAGATGTATGGTTTGCAAATATCTTCTCCCAATTGTTAGGTTGTCTTTTCGTTTTGTTGATGGTTTCCTTTGCTGTGCAGAAGCTTTTTAGTTTGATGTAGTCCCATTTGTTTATTTTTTCTATTGTTTCTCTTGCCCGGTCAGATGTGGTGTTTGAAAAGATGTTGCTAAGACCGATGTCGAAGAGCGTACTGCCTATGTTTTCTTCTAGAAGTTTCATAGTTTCAGGTCTTACATTCAAGTCTCTAATCCATTTGGAGTTAATTTTTGTGTATGGTGTAAGGTAAGGGTCTACTTTCATTTTTTTGCATGTGGCTATCCAGTTTTCCCAGCACCATTTGTTGAAGAGACTTTCTTTTCCCCACTGGATGTTCTTGGCTCTTCTGTCAAAGATTAGCTGTCCATAGACGTGTGGGTTTATTTCTGGGCTTTCGATTCTATTCCATTGATCTGTGTGTCTGTTTTTGTGCCAGTACCATGCTGTTTTGGTTACTATAGCTTTGTAGTATATTTTGAAATCAGGGAGTGTGATACCTCCAGCTTTGTTCTTTTTTCTCAGGATTCCTTTAGCTATTCGGGGTCTTTTGTTGTTCCATATAAATTTTAGGATTCTTTGTTCTATTTCTGTGAAAAATGTTGTTGGAACTTTGATAGGGATTGCATTGAATCTATAGATGGCTTTAGGAAGTATGGACATCTTAACTATGTTAATTCTTCCAATCCAAGAGCAAAGAATATCTTTCCATTTTTTTGTGTCGTCTTCAATTTCTTTCAGAAATGTTTTATAGTTTTCGGTGTACAGATCTTTCACCTCTTTGGTTAAGTTTATTCCTAGGTATTTTATTCTTTTTGTTGCAATTGTAAATGGGATGGTATTCTTAATTTCTCTTTCTCCTACTTCGTTGTTAGTGTACAGAAATGCAACTGATTTTTGTATGTTGATTTTGTATCCTGCAACTTTACCATATTCGTTTATTACTTCTAAAAGTTTTCTGGTGGATTCTTTAGGGTTTTCTGTATATAAAATCATGTCATCTGCAAATAGTGACAGTTTCACTTCTTCCTTTCCAATTTGGATCCCTTTTATTTCTTTTTCTTGCCTGATTGCTCTGGCTAGGACTTCCAGTACTATGTTTTAATGTATGCAAAAATACCCTTTTCAGGGGAAGATTGGGAGATTGGCATTTCTGTCTGTTCCATCTGCACTGAGCACTGGTGGTGATAGCCAGTTAAAAACTCCTTCTTTGCTACCATCCCGTCAAACCTGTGAACACAAGCCCCACTGGCCACCAGAGCTAGGCTATCAAGGGATGTGTCCCCTGGGTGGCAACTACAAAAACTGAGGTATCAGATGTGTACACAAGCTCTTTTCTCAGAGATAGCAATGACCTGGTGTTGGGTGGAAGGAAAGTACAAAGATGGCACTCAGTGGTTTCTCAGGTCTCTAGACTGGATTATAGTCAGTCCTTAGATGTGTGTTTAATTAGAAACCTGCCTTTTAAGCCGTAGCTGTGAAGGTAAGGTAATAGGCTTCTTTCATAGAAAGACCTGGAGTGTATTTCAGCCTGCTGTCTCTTCCCTATGTCCCGGAGTGTGGGATAGCCAGTTAAGAACTCTTTGTCTGATTGTTACAGTCCTGTGGGACCCACAAACATAAGTACCTCTGGCCACCAGAGCCAGGTGATCAAGGGGTGCTCCCCGGGCAACAGCTGCAAAAACTGGGCCACCAGACGTGCACAAACTCCTTTTAAGGAGATACTGGTGACCTGGAGCAAGGCAGAGGGAGAGCCTGATAGCTCCCACCCTCCAAGGTTTCTAGAGAGGATTACATTCAGCTTAAATGTGTTTTAAATTAGAAGCCTTCCCCTCAGGCTGCAGCTATGAAGATAAGCTAATAGGCCTCCTTCACAGAAATTCTGGGCACCTCAGTCTGTTGCTCCTCTCCTGTGCCCTGGGGTGCAGCCAGTAAGGCCTCGTTCTCTGTGCATTACAGTCCTGCCTGACCTGCTAGTGCAATTCCTGCTGGTCACCAGAGCCGGATGATCAAGAGGCATCCCCTGGGCCACAGTCACAAAAATTAAGTCTCCAGCTGAGTGCACTACCTCCCCCCTGGGAGATACCAGTAACCCAGAGAGAGGCAGAGGGAGAGTGCAAAGATGGCACCCACCAGCCTCCATCTCCAGGGAGTATCTCAGTAGGCCCCTGGATGTGTGCCAAACCAGTAGCCTGTCCCTCAAGCAGAAGCTCCAAGACAAGCAAATAGGCCTTGTTCACAGGAAGATGGGGTGTGTGTTTCAGTCTGTTGTCTCAGCACTGTGCCCTGGGGGTGGTAGTCAGCCAAGAACTGTCTCTCTGTTTGTTACAGTCCCATGGGACCAATGCATGCATGCCCTGCTTACCACCAGAGCAGGGACTCAATGACATTCCCTGAGTGGCAGCCACAAAAACTGGGGTGTCTGGGCCAGCCCTGTGGCTTAGCACTTAAGTGCACGTGCTCCGCTACTGGCGGCCTGGGTTCGGATCCCGGGTGTGCACCGACGCACCGCTTGTCCGGCCATGCTGAGGCCGCATCCCACATACAACAACTAGAAGGATGTGCAACTATGACATACAACTATCTACTGGGGCTTTGGGGAGAAAAAGGGGCAAAAAAAAAGGAGGAGGATTGGCAATAGATGTTAGCTCAGGGCCGGTCTTCCTCAGCAAAAAAAGAAAAAAAAAAGGATTGGCATGGATGTTAGCTCAGGGCTGATCTTCCTCACAAACAAAACAAAACAAAACAAAACTGGAGTGCTAGATGCAAAAACTGGGGCACTGGCTGTGCGTAGAAGCTCCCTTCTGGGATATACTGGTGATGTGGAGCATGACAGAGAGAGAATGCAGAGATAGTGCCCACCCTCTGAGGTCTCTGGAGAGGTTTACAGTCAGACCTTAGATGTGTGTTTAATTAGAAGTGTGCCCCTTAGGCCACAGCAATGAAGATAAGCTAGGAGGCCTCTTTCACAGAATATTGAGCACCTCAGTCTGTTGCCTCTCTGCTGTGCCCTGGGAGTGGTAGCCGGTTAAGAACTCTTTTCCCATTTGTTGCAGGCTGTGGGACCTATGAGCATAAGCCCCATTGGTCACCAGAACCAGTTGATCGAGAAGTGTCCTTTGGGCAGCAGCCACAAAACTCAAGGCACCAGGTGAGTTCACAAGCTCCTTTCCAGGAGATACTGTTGAGCTGGAGCAAGGCAAGAGGGTGCAAAGATGGTGACCACTGGCCTCTGTCTTTTCAGAGTATTTTAGTAGGCCCCTAGATGTTTGTTAAATTAGATACCTGTGGGCTGAAACTTTAAGACAAGCAAATAAGCTCCTTTGACAGAAAGACTGGGTGCTATTCAGTTGGCTGTGTTAGGCCCTAGGGTGAGTGAGTTCAAGTGCATGAGCCCTTTAAGACTGTTTCTCAGTTCACTATAGCTTTGTGGATCTTGTGGATGCAAACCACATTTGATACCAGCCCTGATATCCGTTACTGTACATTAACCCCAGCATATATGGGGTTAAAACCAAAAAGACCTGTCTTGACATGAGTACAGCCATGTTTGGCTGATCCATGAACCTACAGCCACCAGCACACAAAGAAATATAAAGCGTCTTTCTGTGTGGTGGGAACTGGCCCTTCTCCCACAGAGATAGTTGTAATTTGTAAGATTACAGGGTGTCATAGCCTGGGATGGACTGGCCATCCGTGCCGGGCTAGAGCGATAACCAAGGAGCTCAATGCACATACACGACTGATAACCATTTGTACATGAGAACACCAAATGTTTACTCTGGAGATTACTCATACTATATAAACTGCTGGAAACTGGGGCCTGGTAAGAGTCTCGCCTGTCGGGGGGACGCCTTGCCCAGGACCTCTTTCCACTGGCACTCCCGCCTAACCGTGTCAGTTAAAGGGACTCTCCCCAGTGTAAGGGCGTTGATGTTGTAAGTACGTGGTCTGATGTTTCTCTTTCAATCGATCTGATGTTTCTCTTTTTCAATTGATCTGATGTTGTTTCCTCTTTTTATTGACTTATTTGGATAAGTACCCAGTTTGATGTTTCTTTGGATATAGCTACTTCCTGTATTCTCCATATCTATTCGCTAACTTTCACCTTTACCCTTCCCTATATAATAAAGTGTGCACTCAGTCCATTCGTTTGGGTTGGGAAGTTCCCTTTTACTTCTCCGATAGAATCCATCAAACCTCTTACAACACCCCAACCCCTTTCCCTGCTTCTTTAGTTACATTCATATGTAAATATTGGTTTCTTTAACCTTTGTATCCCTGAGCCTCACATATGCGTGAAACTAGTGTTAGTATTAGAGCACTGACCTCCACCTCACACAACACACGTTGAAATTACAAATTGTTAAAACCCAGGTGACTTCACACTGAAGTCTTGGCTAATTACAGGTCCTTGAAGTTTATTGCAGGGAAACTGATGTCCAAAGAATATCAAGAAACTAAAGTTTCCCAGACCCCAACTCCTCGGCTTCCTCGTCCTGGAATCCACCATCCATCACGCAAGCAGACAACCAAGGACACTCACCTGCAGATTCCCTTATCTTGCCAACCGTCTCCCTGCACATAGTCACATTCCTCACAACCTTTATAACTCCTTGCCTACCATCTTTCGAGGAGACAAATCTGAGTGCTTACTCTCGTCTTCCGGCTGACATCACCTGAAATAAAACCCATTTCCTTACCACAAGCCTGGCATTCCAGTTTTTTTTTGGCCCTCTCTTGTGTGGTAGGTGAAGGAACCTGTGTTTGTGTTTGGTAATAATTTGGCGAGCCAGCCAGGAGGCTTCTTGCCTGTGGCTCTGTGGCCCCAAGCTGACTGGGATTTCCTGGGAAGCAGTCCAGCAACTGCCTGCGTGATTTGCCCTAGGGACTGTCCCTGGTATTTTCTGTCTAATCTGGTGCCACTGGCCCTAGGCACATTTTTCTTGTGGCAAGGAAACAGGCTCTAGATTTGTTTGTTTTTGCTTCTGGTGAGTTGACAGGCTCAATCTGGAGTAGGTAAGTTGTCTTGGTGTATACAACCAAAAACTCCCTTCCCCCTCTATCTGGGGTCCTCCCTCTCTGAGAGGAAGGACTGTCTGGGTGATAGGGTGCCCAACCGAGTAGGAATAGTTGTAGGGCTTGTTGCTGGAATCTGGGAACCGGTTAGCTGTTGTCTGCTTTTTCTTTGTGTCTGTGTGTCTGTCCATCTCTGTGTATCGGAATGGGGAATGCACCATCTGTCCCCAAGGGGAGCCCATTGTGGCTTATTCTGAATAGATGGTCTGAATAGATGGTCTGATTATAGTTATAAGCCAATGTCTAAGAAAAAGATGATTTTCTTTTGTAACGCTACATGGCCACAATATTCTTTAGACTCTGGAGAGAAAATGGCCAAACAATGGATCCTTAAGTTGGAAAATTTTTTAGAGAGCTCTCATCATAAACAGCTGTTTTATTGGTACCTATGAAAAGACCAAATTAAAAAGAAAATACAATGACTAGTCTTAAGAAATTAATCAAACTTGGGCTCTTGGCTTCCTTTCATGGTTTTACAGATGCTAATGAAAACATTAACAAAAAATAAGAAGAACCTGAGAGAAAAGGAAAGGGACTCTTCTCAACAAGGTGGAAATTTTTAAAGAGTTTTTTTTTTTTTTTTTTTTAAATAAGGTAAAACAAATATTAAAGGGGAGAAAAACAAAGAGGAATCAGAAAGGGAAGAATCACAAGACTCATCCCAGCTGGATGGAAATCTTTAGCTAGTTATTAAAAAGAAACATGGGATAAACAGAATAGATATGAATGAAGTTAGAACAAAGGTTTTAATATAACACTGCCTAAGATTGGGCAGGCTAAAGGGACGCACCTACTGGCCCCCCAACATTAAAGTAACACAGACAGGCCTGTTCTGTTCACCCCAGTTTGAAAAAATTTAAAAAGCCAGAAGGCAGAAATCACAATGAGAAACCTGACCAACAATTGTTTGCAGCAACAGGCTGCTAAGATTAATAAGATTATAAAGATTAAAGTGTTTAAGGTAATATTATATAAAGAGGTCATGTCAACTTTGCCTGAATGTTTTTTTTGGAAATGAATGATATGTCTGGCTTGGAATGCTTCCCCTACACAGTATTATAATACCAAAACTTGTTGATGGAATCCTAGTGGAAGTTCTAATTAGAGGTATAAAAATTGATAAAATTAAGATAAAATTTTGTAAAAATTGGTACATTTAAATGGGTTTTATATAAAATGATTGCATCTCTTTTGCTTCGTTGTATTGTAGATGATGTTATGGGGGTAAACATTGAGTCTCACTGGGAAACGTTTCCCCTGCATGATATTGTAAGAACATATAAATCTACCCTTCAGGCAATGTTAATTAAACGTGCTGCAGGAGATCTCACTTTAAAATGGCCAAAATGGGGTAATTTCAGTTTACCCAAACTGGTGTATTTGCATATGCAATTGGAAAAATCAGAACTGCTTTAATGTCACATGAAGTTTTTGAGAGTAATCGAAACACAATTGTTGGGAACAAATGATTTAGATAAGTGAAAATAGGTAAGAGTCTTTGGGTACAATAATTATGTTTTATGGTATATATGCTTGAAAAACAGCTCCCAAAATCTTTTTGGTAACTTGAAACTTTGGAGTTTTGCTAAATTAGGTTAAATGATTGAAATTTATTGAGTATCTGGGTCTTTTCCACATAAGATAAAATATTAGAAATTGCTTGTTAAACAGATGTGTCTGCCTTTGGTTTCTTATCTCAAAAAAACTAAAGGATGCTTGGGTTTATTAATAAACATGTTTTGTACCATGCAGGGACTTTTCTGTGAAAAAACGCATATTTCTAAAAAGTCTGTATAAAAGGAAAGTAAAGTGTATGTTTTCAGTAAAGAAGGTATAAAGAATGAAAATATTTTTGTTATAAGAAAGACAAATTTGTCCTAAAGTACTAGGAGAAAAGAAAGAAGACATGAGACAAATTCTGAATGTAAAAAAAAAAAAAAGTTATAGAAGGTTTGTGGAGGAGGAACCCTGAAAAAAGAATTTTATGTATGGTCATGTTGGCTAAGATTAAAGTAAATCTAATTAAGTAACTGAGTTTTAATGTCAAAGTAAGCTGGTACAAAATTAGAATTTGGTTTTCTTTCTTTTTTTTTTTTTTATAATTTTTATTTATTTTTTTTTTCCCCCAAAGCCCCAGTAGATAGTTGTACGTCATAGTTGCACATCCTTCTAGTTGCTGTATGTGGGACGCGGCCTCAGCATGGCCCGAGAAGCAGTGTGTTGGTGCGCGCCCGGGATCCGAACCCTGGCCGCCAGCAGCGGAGCCAGCAGCGGAGCGCACGCACTTATCCACTAAGCCATGGGGCTGGCCCCTGGTTTTCTTTCTTAAAAGAATAATTTTCTTGAACTTTAGTCTGCTCTTGCTAAAGAGATTATGAAAGTCTTTTTTTCTTTGAGTATCCTACCAGAAGGGTAGTGATTTTATGTTTTATCATAATAAATTTCCTGTATTGTTTTTATCAGGTCTTTTAATCATAGGTGCCAAGGTTTTTCTTACAGCTGTTTAATTTTCTGCATTGGCCTGAAAATATTTAATTGTGACCATGGTTAAATGGATAGCTAAGCATTGTTTCATAGGGACCTATGATATTATGTGGGTAAATGTTATTGATATAAGTGTTTTATTAATTTTTAATTTTTTTATAGTTTATTTTTATTTTATTTATTTTTTTTGGTGAGGAAGATTAACCCTGGGCTAACATCTGTTGCCAATCCTCCTCTTTTTTGCTGAGGAAGATTGGCCCTGAGCTAACATCCGTGCCCATCTTCCTCCACTTTATATGTGGGACGCCTGCCACAGCATGGCTCGATGAGTGGTGCGTAGGTGCATGCCTGGGATCTGAACCTGCAAACCCCAGGCCACCGAAGCAGAGCGTGTGAACTTAACCACTACACCACCGGGCTGGCCACAAGATATAAGTGTTTTAAAAATTACATAACATTCCTAAAATTCTAATTTGTCCTGGTTGTCAGCCATAATTCTAGTTATTATCTCAGTGTTGTGTGTCCAGAGAAATAGCCAAGTTTCTTTGTCAGTTACCATTTTTGAGTGTTATTTACAGAAGTTGTTGTTTTACTCTGATGTTTTTGCAGATGTATTTCATCTTCAGAGAGATTTCACTAAAAGGACTCTGACTCTTGCTCTAGAATGCAGGTTTCCGATAAACTTTCAGATTATAAAACTGAGCTGGGTGAGAAGTTACAAAACTGTAACGGAGAAACTGATGGCCTCATGAAACTCCTAACAGAAAATCAAGAGTTGATATCATGGGACTGAATAAATTGATGAGGATGATTATAATTATGACTTTTCATTTAAAATATTGCTAACTTTTTAGTGTTTTGTTTTTTTCAGATTTAAGGAAACCTTTTTCTCTCTTCTCTTAAGCTAACTATGACTTATAACAATTCAGTAAATTATACTTTTGTAAGCAGATTTGAAACATTCGTCTTTTTCTCCTTACCTGATGCCTCCAGAATTTGGAAACTCCTAGTGAATATTGTTTTCATGGCAATGTAGTTATTTGCATAAGTTCAATAAGAATCTGATCTCCTTACAGCAGGACACAATTGGAAACATTGGTTATATTACCAAGGCTTTGACTGGAATGTCATTTGTAAAAAACATACATAGACTCAGATATGACGACAGCTTTTGAGGAACAAATATTGGACTTTATGAAATAAAGCCTCTTTGAAATATTGGCTAGTACCTTGCTTATAGGGTTCCCAGCAACCTTACCAGGTGAGTAAAGATCACTTCCCTGACAGGTGCAAAGAACCCCAAGATATTTTGGGGACCTTAAGAGAAGAATTCACTCAAATCTGTAGGTATTGCAGGTAGAGTCTGATGACAAGTCCTTGGCTTGGCCTGGTCTTGAGAGGCCTATAAATTTCAATCTGAGATTCCTTCTAAAAAGTTCCAGCAAAGTAGATTTAAAAGAGCCTATACGATCAATTGCTATTCTTGCTGTACTTATGTAAATAATTATGCCAAGTTTATTAAAACTAGACTTATTTTGCGGACCAGTGAGTCTTAATTTGACAATCTTTGATAAAAATAAGGGTGATTTTAGAGAGAAAAATTATGTTTTAGTAGAAACTATAGAACACATTTGTCGATATTATATTCTAGTTCTGTTAATTGTCTTTGAGGTTTTTGTTTTCTACCTGTAAACTGGACCAGATCCTGAATTCTTCTAGTCTCCTGAAATATCTGGCTACAAATCTCCAAACCAACATTTTCAGTTTTTTTCCATTATTTTCATTTGGGATCATTGAGAACTGAAACCACCCTTATTCCTAAAGCCAGAAAACTTGATATAAACTTAAGAAAGATCACCATGATGATCTTTTGCTATGTATGCCTATTGCTTTGTAAGCCACTCAAAAGATACCTGAATACCTGATGGCATCATCAGAGCTTCCTGGTTTGGGGGTTCAGGGATGACCTGGTGGGGAAAAAATTAGTGATAATTCCAGTTACTGTAATCTTTGTCCAGTTACTGTAATCTTTGTTGATATTTGCCTCTGTTGTGGTGTCTACTGTTGTCACAACTTATGCATAAATTTATAAGATAGGTTACTACAACCTCTTGTAAAACCCCATACTACAGTCTTTCTCCAGACACGGTTTCAGGCCAGTCCCATTACTCGGCTTCAAGCCCAACAATTTCATTCCTCCTCTTGTCCCTATGACGCCCCCATTCAGCAGGAAGTAGCTAGATGAGAATGATACCCAAATTCTTCAAGATTGAGGATGAACATAGAATAGGGTGGATTGAAACCAGTGCTGATATCAGTTCCCTTACAGTAACCCCAGCATATATGGGGTTAAAAACCATAAACACCCATTACCTTTCCTTGCTTCTTTAGTTACATTCATATGTAAATATTGGTTTCTTTAACCTTTGTATCCCTGAGCTTCACATATGCATGAAACTAGTGTTGAGATTAGAGCACTGACTACCTGCTCAGTAGTTAATTCTAAACTCACTGAGGCCAATTCAGACCTCTCTCAACTTGCATTTTTCTCTCTATCCTTTGAAGTTGTAAATTTCACCATGTCTTTAGAATGTCAACACCCTAGGAGACAATTGTTTCCAAGCTGATTCACGGCTTTTGCCATCTGGAAGAGTTTTCCTGTTTGGCTACCTTTTGGCAGCTCACAGCTATTGCCAACTGGAAGGGTTTCTCTGAGCCAACTATGGCTGCTGCTGTCTAAGTGTTTATTCTGTATCTGGTGAGTGCTCAAATTCTCTTTTGTGTCATTTGTCCAAATGGCTGTAGGCAGTGGGTCAGAAGTGCAGGTAACAACCTGGGGCTTGCAACTGGTGTTTCCTGTCTCTTTGTCTGTAAGTTAACATGAGAATTTTATCTTCTAAAAGATCCTGAGAAGTTCTTCCCTTAGGAATTCCAGCTGGGTTTATATTTAAGAACGACGGTCCTTCCTCTTGTAAGTTTTTGTCCTGGTTGACCAATAATACAAAAGATGATTTGAAATTACAGTGGCCACTTTGGGGCTCTTTTGAGCTTCCAAAACTTGTCTTTTTGCACACTAGATTTGAGAACTGCAGACCAGACAAATTGAATGCAATCTTTAATTTCTAAAGAATCAAGTGTGCCACCTTCTGGCACACCTGCTTAAAAACTATGGTCCTGGAAGCCGTAAATATTTATAGAGAACACCAAAATCTTACTAAGCTTGCTCTGTGTCCTGAGAGCTTGGCTTGGTAACTTTCAGGTTGGGGGCCCAGAATATGGTCAGAAATGCTGGTCGCACCCTGTTTGCAGCTAGGGTCCTACCAAACTGCTGCCAGCTCTCAGGGGAATTATGATGAACGTTAATTAGAAGGAACATTCCAATTAGATAAGATCATTTAAGTGTACTGAAAATCGAAGTCTTCAAAATTCCAAAATAGCCTTATTGAAAGTTTCATTGCAAAAAGCTAATAAAAAATTAAGATACAAGAGATATCTAAAAGAAAAGATTATACAAAAGTCCATTAAATTAATGCCTTTACAAACACCCCCGTATCTACTTTTGAGGAGGGCCCCTCCCAGAGTTAATGAGACTCTGAGAGATTTTCTGGTAAACTGCTATGTTATTCCCTTAAACAACCAAAGGAAAACTAGAATTAAAATTAATGGAGTTGTTTATTATTGCCAGTAACATTTACTGTTTGTCCTGTCTAAAACCTGACAAGATATTTGAAAGGATTTGGTAACTTATTATCAGAAATTTTGACAAATTAGAAGGTGATAGAGCCTGATAGGATTTTTTTTTAGGCTTTTCCCCCTACTAAACTAAAATAAAACTTTGTGCCCAGAGGGAAAGAAACAAATTAAAGATAATGTAGTTGGATGGGTATGCCTGTCCTTTGATAAGCAACTAACCTCCCCAGTTTATCTCAAAAAGCTTATAACCTCTCCAGGAGCTGTTATCTAGACCATCTCTAATTCCTAAGACTGAAGGGAAAAAAGTGGAGAAGAAGGTTTTGGAGATGTAGACTGCTATGGAAGCATCTTTGCCCAAAAATCTAAGGAAAATTTTAAAACAGACGCCATAAGATCTTTATACCTACCTGTATATTTATGTATGTGTCTATATATGTATGTTATAAATATGTAATGTTTTTCTACCTCCAGATGGTATTATCAAGACTTGTTTGTAAGAGAGGTCCATTTAATTGACTTAAAACAAGTGCTATATAAATTGATATACTCCCAAAAACAAACAAAAAAAAATAGCAGAAACTAGCCCAAATGAATTTCAAGATCATGTGATCTAGGGAACTATTGGGTGTTAAACCTAATTTAAATTTGTTGAGTTTATTAAAATAAGCATGTCTTTAGAGTTATCAGCATTGAATATAAATTTTTTGTTCTACCTAGGTTTACAAAAAGTTAAACAAATTCATGTTATCTCTGTTACAAAACTTGACAACAACAAAAAATTGATGGCTGACTTTGTCTAATAATGTCTCAAGAAGTCTTTGTAGATACTCTAAACATAGCTATTGGGAACAAGTAAACTAAACAGATGGAAGTAAGATAAAAAGTTTGGGGGTGAACTTTTTAACAGTAATTATGTGTTATGGTATATGCATTTAAAAAATAGCTTCCAAAATCATTTTGGTAACTTGAAACCTTAGAGGTTTGCTAACTTAAGTTAAATGCTAGAAATTTGTTGAGTATCTTGATCATTTCCTAATAAGATAAAATATTAGACATTAATTACTAAGTATAGGTTTATCTACTTTTGGCTTCTTACTACATAAAAATTTTAGAATATTTGGGTTTATTAATGAACATGTTTTGTATCATGCTGAGAAATTTTCTATGAGAAAGCACATTTCTAGAAAATATTTATAAGTCTGCCAGTCCACAGAATGGTAATGTCAAAGACAGTTTATAATTGCTTACTTCTTAGTTTTTACTAAAAATTAAAGTTTCTAAAGGCTAAGAATTCTAGTTAATATATGTGATCAAAGCTAGTAAAAATTAATAAGGGAAACATCTTTATATTAGAAACTTGGCCTGATTAAATGAAAATAAGAATACTCACTGAGAGTTTCTGAGTTCTGGAGGAATCAGGGAGGGAGAAAAAGTAAATGTTTCATCTTTATTCAGAAGGGTATAATTTACCAAATTATTGATAACTTAAGAGAAAAGATTTCCTTAAATCTAGAAAAAGAAACCTTACAAGGAAAGTAAGATGTATGTTTTCAGTAAAGAAGGTATAAATAATGGAGATATTTTTGTTTGTTTTGTTAAGAAAGTAAATTTTTCCTAAAGTACAACTGGTTATGGAAAAGAGGAAAGTAATTTTTGTCCTAAGGAGAGGCTAGGAAGGAGAGAAGGCATGGGACAAATCTTGAATCTAAAAAAGTAAGTTATAGAAGGTTTGTGGAAGAGGAACCCTGAGAAAAGACTTTTGTGCATGGTCGAGTTGGCTAAGATTGAAATGAATTTAATTAAGTAAATGAATTTTAATACCAAAAGCAAGCTGGTGCAAAATTAGAGTTTTGTTTTCTCTCTCTTAAAAGGAGTTTTCTTGGACTTTTAGTCTGCTCTTGATAAAGAGATTATGAAATGTTTTTCTTTACCTTTGAGTAAACCTACCTAAAAGGCAGAAATTCTGTGTTTTGTCAAAATAATTTCCTAGGTTCAGAAAGCTGAAGTCTCTATTAAGAGAGCTAAGTTTTTTCTTTTTAAACTGTTTAACTCTCTATGTTTGCTGTTAACATCTTCTGGTGTCACTTTGGTTAAATGGATAACTACACATTGTTTCACAGTGACTTATGATCCTATTTGACCAAGTGTTTTAAAATTTTTTGATATTTTTGACAAACTTCACAAAATTCAAATCCTAAATAAAATCTTCTTTTTTTGTGATCTGAAGGTTACTTTGAGAATTTCCAGTGGGCCTCTGGGACTTCTCAAAGAATTTGTTCTCTCATCCTATAAAAAGGGAGATATTAAAATAATTAGGCTTATTTGGTATGTTAAATTGAATGAGAAGCGTTGTCAAATAAATGATAAACCTTATGTTATATTGTGTGGGTGAATGTTATTAATAAAAATTATATAAAATTCCTAAAATTCTTATATGTCCTGGTATAATGTTATCAGTCATAATTCTAGCTATTACCTTAAAATGTTATATGTCACAGAAATTACCAATTTTTCTTGTCAATTGCATTGTAATGAGATCTTTAATCATGCCACTTTAAGTCTTTTGTCATTTAAAGATAGTTATTATTTTACTCTGATGCTTTTGCAAATATGTTTCTTTTTCAGAGAGATTCATGGAAAGGACTCTGACACTCTAGAATATAGGATTCTGATAAATTTCAGATCATAATACTGAACTGGGTAAGAAATTACAGAATTCTAATGGAGAGGCTGATGGCTTCATAAAACTGCTAACAAAAGGTCAAGAACAAATATGAATTCCATGGGACTGCATGAACTGAGGAGGATGCTCTAATATTTTGTTTTTCCAGATTTAAAGAAATCTTTCCTCTTAAGCTATCAATAATTTGGTAAATTATACCTTTGTGAATAAAGATGAAACATTTACTTTTTCTCCCTCCTTGATTCCTCCAGAACTCAGAAAGTCTCAGTGAGTGCTCTTATTTTCATTTAATCAGGCCAAGTTTTTTTTTTTTTTTTTTTTAAAGATTTTATTTATTTATTTATTTTTTCCCCCAAAGCCCCAGTAGATAGTTGTATGTCATAGCTGCACATCCTTCTAGTTGCCGTATGTGGGACGCGGCCTCAGCACGGCCGGAGAAGCGGTGCGTCGGTGCGCGCCCGGGATCCGAACCCGGGTCGCCAGCAGTGGAGCGCGCTCACTTAACCGCTAAGCCACGGGGCTGGCCCAGGCCAAGTTTTTAATATAAACAAATTACCTTTACTGCAATTATTTTCTGGGAAAAAAAATTGTTGAGGGTAATGGTAGAGAGAAAAATTACATTCACACCTTTGTAGATATTAGATTCTAGTCTTACGCTAGTATGACAGCTACTGTAAGTCTCTAATGTCTTATACTCAAGCCTATCATAACAGGTTAGGGAAGCTTTCTTGGATTCCGATTTAAAAGATCCTGCTGATCACAGTCTAGAGCCTGGTGACTGGGTATTCTGGAAGCATCATCAGGGGAAGACAGCCCTCCAACCTCATTGGAAATTACCTTACCAAGTGCTCCTAACCACTGATGCTGCTGCAGAACTAGAATGCGTTTAACCTTGGAGATACCTCTCACAGCTAAAGAAGGCTCACCTTCTTTAGGTGAAGGACCACCTGATGTTTGGTCCTGTATGGAGGTTGGAGACCTCCTAATCAAATTGACTAGGAAGAGAAGCAACTGACATCTGAGACAGACAGCTTTCCCCCAGATGGTCAGACCGGGCCTGTATACCTTTTACTTGCTCTTGCTTCTTACCTTTCTTTTCTCCCTCTCTTTCTTGGAAAGACAATACTGCTATCTGCATCTCCCAATCTATTACAAATGGGAGAAATCTTTCTGACTATTGGATTTGTCATCAGAAGCCTCATTCTATACGTGAATCTAGAGATCCTTTAGTACATTTAATTACCAATCTCTCTGCCATTACTTTCCTAATTCCTTGTGCTAAGTGTCTAGAACTCCTTTCCTAACCGATCAAATCTTTGATTTAGTCAATCTCATTATAATGACTCCATGATTTGTGCTCCCTTAGGGTTTATTTTCACTTGTACTTGGCAGAAAGACCTATGGGGAACACACTATTTAAATCCCTATCAAACTAAAGGTCATTATGCAATTGGATTATTGGTTACACCTGTTTTGTTATATGATCAATCAGAAGCTTGGCATAGGGCATCACCTTTGAATCTACTTCACAGACTAAAATGTGAAACTAGTTGCATGCATAGTCAAGAGTGTTTAATGCCTGGTGGTATCAACCCCATTTTTGGAAAAACACTTTTTCCTTGGGTAGACACTGCCATGAATGAATATATGATCAGAAATTTATTTAAAACCCTGGAGAATATTGCTAAATCTGCCACTAAAGCAATAACTGCCGAAGATAAATCTTTGGATACCCTTGCACGACTTATATTAGACAATAGAATTGCTCTTGATTACCTCCTAGCTGAACAAAATGGGGTTTGTTTTGTGATAAACACCTCTTGTTGTACTTGGGTAAACACCTCTGGTAAAGTAAAACATGAACTAGATCAAATCTGAGCACAGGCCTAATGGTTAAATGCAGTGCCCACTGACATTTCATAGTTCTTTGATCTCTTTAGCTGGCTACCCTCATGAATTGCCTCCTGGTTCAGACCTATTCTCCAATTTGGACTTAGCGTTTGTTTATTATTATAGGAATTCTCACTGTTGTAAAACTTTGTCTCTTCTGTATAGCTCGATGTTATAAAAACACCACTCAGATAATGGTCACTCAGCACTTTGAAATGATTACTAAGGCTTATGAGCCTTCACCTGAGAAACTTTGAGGAACTACAATGTTTGTTCGTAAAGGAACTTGACAGTAAGGCTTTTCTCTGCTCTGGCAGTCTTGTTGCTCAAATGTGGCCTAAGGCTCCTCAGGAAACCATTTTCTCTTATGTGGGACATGACATACTGAGAATGCGCCTCCCTGGCAACGAGGGATCAACGATGCTTTGATAGCTGATCAGCAATGCTTTCCAGTAGTCGAACAGCAGTGCTTTCAAATGGTTCATCAGCGATGCTTTCAAAGAAAGATCTCTATCAAAAGGGGACAATGTCAAAATTGACTATAGTGGAGGCATTTTAAAATGGAGTCGGAGTTGCTTTTCCAGAGAAACTGCTTTGCTGTCTTGAACTTTGGACTGGGCCAAAATTGCAATTGTTTTACAAGCAGTTGTTTGAGAAGTCAGCAGGAGAATGGACATCCTGATCAAAGACTGAGGATTATGGGCTTTCTGAAGATAGAATCAATGTTTAGATAAATCACTGTTTAGCCAAGACTAGCTCTCTGCCTTCAACTCCAGTTAAAATTCTTTGTTATACAACCTCCCTTCTTTGCCTTTAGAAGCTCCTGACTTTTACTCCCTGGCAGGACACTATTTGGGTATCTGTCTGAATCTGTGCTCCCTGAACTGCAATTCTGAGACCCCAAATAAATTTTTTGCTTCTCTTGAAGTTTATGCCTTTTATTCGTTGACAAATGCTGAGTGTTTTGGGGGCTCATCTCTCAGGCGAAGGTCTTAAAAGTTGGGGTGCCAGATGTGGGATTCAAATTCATTGCTTTTCATGGAGAAGTTCAAAGTTGTAAGTTCCCTCCTGATGGTGGTTTGTCACACTGGGGGTGGGGTTTATGGCAAGATTGTATCTCAGCCTCTCGTACCCATTTTGATGTGGGTTTTTTCTTGTTCACCCTATGTGTAGGAGTCACTCAGCTAGTTTTTGGGTTTCTTTCAGAGGAAATTGTTACATATGTAGCTGTAGATTTGGTGTGTCCATGGGAGGAGTTGAGTTCAGAATCCGCCTACATTGCCATCTTGAACCAGGACCTCTTTTGCAAAGATTTCCTCCCAGTCAGTGGCTTATCTTTGCATTCTCTTGACATTGTTTTTCACAGAGCAAAAGTTTTTAATTTTAATGAAGTTTAGCTTATCCATTATTTCTTTCATGGATCATGCCTTTGGCACTGTATTTGAAAACTCATAGCCATACCCAAGGTCCTCTAGGTTTTCTCCTGTGTCATCTTCTAGGAGTTTTATAGTTTTGCATTTTACATGTAGGTTTATGATCCATTTTGAGTTAAGTTTTGGGAAAGGTGTATGTGGGTTGTCTTTTCACTTTTTTTCAGGTACCTTTTTATTAAGGTATAACTGACAAATTGTAATATGTTGAAAGTGTACAATGTGGTGATTTAATAAATGAATACACAGTGAAAGAATTCCCGCCATTGAGTTAAATAACACATCCATCACCTATTTACATTTTTTTTTTGGTGAGAATACTTAAGTTCTATTCTTTTAGCAAATTTCGATTATACAATACAGTATTATCAGTTGTAGTCACCATGTTTTACATTAGATCCTCACACTTTATTCATCTTATAACTGAAAATTTGTACCTTTTACCAGACTCTCCCTATTTTATCCCCCCCCACCCAGCCCCTGGCAACCACCATTCTACTCTCTGTTTCTGTGTTTGAATTTTTTTTTTTTTTTTTAGATTCCACATGTAAGTGATAACATGTAGTATTTGTCTCTTTCTCTGGCTTATTTCACTTAGCATAATGTCCTCCAGGTTCATCCATGTTGTCACAAATGGCAGGATTTCCTTTTTTTCAAAGCTGAATAATATTCCATTGTGTGTGTGTGTATATATATATATATATATATATATATATATGCGCGCCACATTTTTGTTCTCAATTCATACATCACTGGACATTTAGTTTGTTTCCATACCTTGGCTACTGTGAATAATACTGCAGTGAACATAGGAGTACAGATATCTCTTTGAGAATTTGTTTCATTTGGATGTATACTCAGAAGTGAGATTGCTGGATCATATGGTAGTACTATTTTTAATTTCTTGAGAAACCTCCATTCTGTTTTCCATAATGGCTGTACCTATTCCTACCAACATTGTATAAGAGTTTTCTTTCTTCCACATACTTACTGACGTTTGTTATCTCTTGTCTTTAGATAATAGATATCCCAACAAGTGTGAGGTGATATCTCATTGTGGTTTTGATTTGCATTTCCTTAATGGTTAGTGATGTTGAGCACCTTTTCGTGTACCTATTGGCCATTTTTATGTCTTCTTTGGAAAAATGTCCATTCAGGTCCTTTGCCCATTTTGTTAATTGAGTTTTTTTTCTATTGAGTACTATAAGTTCCTTGATATTTTGGATATTATCCCGTTATCTGACACGTGGTTTGCAAATATTTTCTCTTATTCCATAGGTTGCCTTTTCATTTTGTTGATTATTTCTTTTGCTGTGCAGAAGGTTTTTAGTTTGACGTAGTTCCACTTTTTTTATTTTTGCTTTTGTTGCCTTTGCTTTTGGTATCAAATCCAAAAAATTATTGCTAAGACCAATGTCAAGGAGCTTACCCCCTATGTTTTCTTCCCGGAATTTTTCAGTTTCAGGTGTTACATTCAAGTCTTTACTCTATTTTGAATTGATTTTTCTGTGTTGTGTAAGATAAGGGTCCAGTTACATTCTTCTGCAGGTGGATATCTAGTTTCCTCAACACCTTTTATTGAAGAGACTATCCTTTTCCATTTGTGTATTCTTGGCTTATTTATCAAAAATTAATGGCCCAGATATGCATGGGTTTATTTCTGGGTTCTCTATTCTGGTTTCATTAATCTATGTGTCTGCTCTTATGTCAGTACCATATTGTTTTGATTAATACAACATTGTAATATAGTTTAAAATCAGGAGGCTTGATGCCTTCACTGTTGTTCTTCCTTCACAAGATTGCTTTGGCTATTTGGGTTCTTTAGTGGTTCCATATGAATTTTAGGATTGTTTTTCCTATTTTTTTTGAAAAATGCCATTGGAATTTTGATAGAGATTGTATTGAAACTGTAGATTGCTTTGGGTAGTATGGACATTTTAACAATATTAATTCTATCAATCCATGAACATGGACTATCATTCCAATTATTTGTGTCCTTCAGTTTCTTTCATTAGTGTTTAATAATTTTTGGTATACAGATCTTTCATCTTGTTGGTTAAATTTCTTCCTACGTATTTTATTGTTTTTCTTTTTTTTTTTTGTTTTGTGAGGAAGATTGGCCCTGAGCTAACATCTGCCAATCCTCCTCTTTTTTTTTTTTTTGCTGAGGTAGACTGCCCCTGGGCTAACATCCATGCCCACCCTCCTCCACTTTAATGGGATGCTGCCACAGCATGGCTTGACAAGTGGTGCGTTGGTGCGCGCCTGGGATCCAAACCGGTTAATCCCGGGCCGCTGCAGTGGAGCCTGCACACGCCTAACCGCTTGTGCCCCCGGGCCGGCCCCAGTATTTTATTGTTGTGGATGCAATTGTAAATGGAATTATTGTCTTAATTTCTCTTTCCGATAGTTCATTGTTAGTGTATAGAAGCTCAACTGATTTTTGTATATTGATTTTGTATCCTGCAATTGAGATAGTTTTTGTATATGTTATAATGTAGAAGTCAAAATTCATTATTTCCCGTGTTGATATCCAGATATCACAACACCATTAGTTGAAAAGACTATTCTCTTCCTACTGAACGGTCTTGGTACCCTTCTCAAAAACTATTTGACGATAAATACATAGTCTTATTTTTTAACTTTCAATTCTATTCCTTTGATTTATATGTCTAGCCTTATGCCAGTACCACACTGCTTTGATTATTGTATCTTTGTAGAAAGTTTTTAAATTGGAAAATTTTAGTCCTCCAAGTTTGTTTTTCTTTTTCAAGATGTTTTTGGCTGTTCAGAGTTCCTTGCAATTTCATATGAATTTTAGGATCAGCTTGCCCAATTCTGCAAAAATGTTAGTTGGAATTTTGAAAGAAATTGCATTAAATCTGCAGATCAATTTGGGGAGGGTGGCCATCTTAATACTAAATGTTTCAAATCTATGAACACAGACTGTCTTAACATTTATTTAGGTATTCTTTAATTTCTTTCAGCAATGTTTTGTAGTTTTTAGTATACAAGAATTTTGCCTCCTTGGTTAAATTTATTCTTAAGTATTTTATTCTTTTTGATTCTATTGTAAATGGAATTGTCATCTTTTTTTTTTTTTTTTTGCTGAGGAAGACCGGTTCTGAGCTAACATCTATTGCCAATCCTCCTCCTTTTTTTCCCCCCCCAAAGCCCCAGTAGATAGTTGTATGTCATAGTTGCACATCCTTCTAGTTGCTGTATGTGGGACGCGGCCTCAGCATGGCCGGAGAAGCAGTGCATCGGTGTGTGCCCGGGATCCGAACCCAGGCCGCCAGTAGCGGAGCGTGCGCACTTAACCGCTAAGCCATGGGGCCGGCCCAAGGAATTGTCGTCTTAGTTTTCTTTTCACATTGTTCATTGTTAGTGTATAGAAATGTCACTGAATTTTTGTATGTTGACCTTGAACTTTACTGAACTTTTTTATTAGATCTTATAGTTTTTTTTGGTGGATTCTTCAGGGTTTTCTCTGTGAGATTATGTCATCTGCAAATAGAGATAGTTTTATTTCACTGTGGATGCCCTTCTTTCTTCCTTTTTCTTGCTTAATTCCTCTGGCTGGAACTTCGAATACAATGTTGAATAGAGGGGGCAAAAGTGAACATCCTTGTTTGTTCCTTATCTTAAGGGGAAGGCTTTCAGTCTTTCACATTAAGTATGATGTTAGCTGTGGGTTTTTCATACATGCCCTTTATCATGTTGGGGAAGTTCCCTTCTATTCCTAGTTTGTTGAGTGTTTTTATCATAAAATGGTGCTGGATTTGTTAAATGCTTTTTCTACATCTATTAAGATGATCATGAGTTTTTCCCTTCATTTGGTTAATATGATGTATTACATTGATCCTTTTTCTTTCAGTTTTATTGAGATATAATTGACATACAGCACTGTAAGTTTAAGGTGTATAGGATAATGACTTTATTTACATATATTGTGAAATGGTTACCACAATAACTTTAGTTAACATCCATTATCTCATATAGATACAAAAAAATGTTTTCTTTCCTTGTGATGAGAACTTTTAGGATTTACTCTCTTAGCAACTTTCATTACATCCCAGTACTTATTTATCTTATAACTGCAAGTTTGTACCTTTTGATTATCTTCATCCAATTCCCCCATTGCCTACCCTCTGCCTCTGGTAACCACAAATCTGATCTGTTTTTCTATAAGTTTGGAGTTTATTTGTTTTTTTTTTTAGATTCCACATGTAAGAGATCATATGGTAATTGTCTTTCTCTGTCTGACTTATTTCTGACTTATTTCACTTGTAGGTTGTATTCAGCAGTGGGCAGCGTTACAAATTAGCTTCCTTCCTGGGGTGGGAGGGGGACTGCAGGGCATGCCGCAAGGCTGGCTGGACTCTTGTTTGGGGAGCTAATCAGGCAGACCTGTGCAGCAAACTCTCTGGCCAGACGGAGTTGCCAGCTTGTCTCTGCAGGTAGGTAGAGCCACTGGCCAGGCTCTCTGCTCAAGTGCTGCTGGGCCAAGCAGTTTTCCACATGGCCAGGCCAAGCTTCCTGGTTGGGTGGGGCCAGCAGTTACACTCAGCAATGGGAGGGACTATGAATTGGCTCCCCTGCCTGGGTGGAGTAGGAGAACTGGATCCAAGTCCAGCAAGGCTCTTTGTGGTCTTCACTCAAGCTGACCCTCGCCCCAAGTTCACTGACCTGTTGGGGCCACTGGCTTTGCTCTGGGGATGATCAGCTCTGCTTGCCAGGCTCCCCACTTGAGTGTTGCAGTGCTAGGCAGCTACCAAGGTGTTTCAGCCAGGCTTTCTGGTCAGGCAGGGCCAAGAGCTACACTCAGCAGTGGTGAGATCATGACTTAGCTCCCATGCTTGGGTGGAGAGGCAGACCAGTCTCCAGGGCCAGCAAGGGTCTTTGTTTGAGGTCTCAAATCAGGCACAACTGCACCCTGCCAAGTTCCCTGGTCAGACTGTGCCACTGTCTTGGCTCTGTAGATGAGCAAAGCTGCTAGTTGGGAGTACTACTTGGGCATTGTGAGTAGGAACTTGATCTGCCAAGATCGGAGTGCTGATTGATACAAGCCCCTCCCCCTTCTCTGTCACAACCTGATTCCCAGTGGTCAAGCTTTGAAGACTTCCCCATAATCCCCATGAGATGAGATCAGAGTGGGACACCCAAGAAATGACCCACAATGCTGGGGGAGCTGGATGTCTACCCTGGGCTCTCTTTTCCCACTTGATGAGCTATAGGCTCAGGGGAGCCCCTTTGTTTTAGTGCTGTGCTGGCCTAGGGGACGGGCAATGCTGTCATCATGTATCCGCTCCTTACCCTTCTAATGTGGTCCCTCTAGGTCTCAGTGGTGCCAGGGGGGTGCTTCAGCCTCACCTCTGTGTTCTAGGATTTTCACAGTGGTGTTTTGTCCATGGATAGTTGTTGTTCTTCTTGTGAAGGGGAGCATAGTCACGAATGACCTATGTCACCATGTTGGTCACATTGATTTTTGTAAGTTGACCACCCTTCCATTTATGAGATAAATCCCATTTGGTCATGGCATATAACATTTTTAATATGCTGCTGGATTCAGTTTATAGTATTTTGTTGAGAATTTTTGCATGTATATTCTTTTTTTTTTTTTTTAATTTATTTTTTCCCCCAAAGCCCCAGTAGATAGTTGTACGTCATAGTTGCACATCCTTCTAGCCGCTGCCTGTGGGACGCGGCCCCAGCATGGCCGGAGAAGTGGTGCGTCGGTGCGCGCCCGGGATCCGAACCCGGGCCGCCAGCAGCGGAGCGCCCGCATCTAACCGCTAAGCCACGGGGCCAGCCCTGCATGTATATTCTTAAGGGATTTTGATCTATCATCTTTTCTTGAAATGTCTTTGTCTGGCTCTGCCACTGGCCCCATAGAAGGAGTTAGGAAGTATTCCCTTCTCTTCTATTTTTTGAAAGAGTTTGAGAAGGATTGGTATTCTTTAAATGTTTGGTAGAATTCACCAATGAATCCATATGGTCCTGCGCTTTTCCTTTTTTGGGAGGTTTTTGATGACTAATTTCTTTACTTGTTGTAAGCTTGTTATTTACTTGTTACTTCCCATAGACTGAAGGTTTGTGTCCCCCCCCAAAGTTCATGTGTTGAAACCTAATCCCCCAATGTGATGGTATTTGGAAGTGGGGCCTTTTGGAGGTGATTAAGTCATAAAGGCAGAGCTCCATGAATGGGATTAGTAACTTTACAAGATAGACCCAGAGAGCTCTCTTGTCCCTTCCACCATGTGAGGACACAGTTAGAGCTGTCTGTGGACTAGGGAGTGGATGCTCACCAGACACCAAATCTGCCAACACCTTGATCTTAGACTTCTTAGGCTCCAGAACTGTGCAAAATAAATGTTTGTTGTGTAAGCCACCTGGTCTATGGTATTTTTATTGTAGTCGCCCAAACAGACTAAGGCAGGTCTATTCAGATTTTTTCTTACTTCTTGAGTCAGTTTTGGTAGTTTGTGTATGTCTAGGTATTTGTTCATTTCATCTAGGTTATCTAATTTGCTGACATATAATTGTTTATAGTATTCCTATATAATTTTTTATATTTTTGTAAGGTCAGATGTAATGTGCTTTTTCATTCTTGAATGTAGTTATTTGAGTCTTCTCTCTTTTTTACTCATTCAGTCTTGGTAAAGTGTTGTCAATGTTGTTGATCTTTTCAAACAACAAACTTTTGGTTTTGTAGATTCTCTCTGTTGGTTTTCTATTCTCTATTTTGTTTATCTCCACCTAAATCTTTTTTCTCTGCTTTGTGCTTGCTTTAGATTTAATTCACTTTTATTTTTGTAGATTCTTATGGAGGAAAGGTACTTATTGATTTGAGATTTTTCTTCTTTTTTAATGTAGGTGTTTACAGCTATAAATTTCCCTCTTAGCACTGCTTTCACTGTGTCCTGTAAGTTTTGGTATGTTGTGCTTTTGTTTTCATTCATCTCAAAGTATTTTCTTATAATTTTATTTATTTATTTATTTATTTATTTATTTATTTATTTATTTATTTTCCCCCCAGAGCCCCAGTAGATAGTTGTATGTCATAGCTGCACATCCTCCTAGTTGCTGTATGTGGGACGCAGCCCGAGAAGCGGTGCGTCGGTGCGCGCCCGGGATCCGAACCCGGGCCGCCAGTAGCGGAGCGCGCACGCTTAACCGCTAAGCCACGGGGCTGGCCCTCAAAGTATTTTCTAATTTCCTTTGTGATTTCTGTTTTGACTCATTGGTTTCCTAGGAGTTATGTTTAATTTCCACATATTTGGAATTTTCCAGATTTAATTCTGTTACTGATTTCTGGTTTCGTTTGTCATCAGAGGATATACTTTGTATGATTTCAACTTTCAAAAATTTATTGGGACTTGTTTTGTGGTTAATACATAGTCCTGGAAAATGTTCCATGTGAACTTGAGAAGAAGGTGTATTTTATTGTTGGGGAGAGTGTGCTATAGATATCTAGCTTACTGGGATTAGCAGCTACTGATAGAGCCTGGTAGGAGCACTTAAAGAGTAATTCCAAGTCCCATTTGCCTTCATTTTCCCATTAGTGGTCCTCAAATCCTATTCCAGAAAGCTCAGTGTTACCATGGGCCTACAACCCTAATTCTGACCCCACAATTTTCTGCTCTGACAGGTAAAGTGGACTGATGGAAATTCTTTGCATCCTTATGTGGGTAAAAGGACATACATCCTTATGTGGTAAGCTCTGGGATAACAAGTGTTGGCAAGGATGTGGAGAAAAGGGAACTCTTGTGCACTGTTGATGGGAATGTAAATTGGTGCAGCCACTATGGAAAACAATTGGAGCTTCCTCCAAAAATTTAAGATAGAACTGCCATATCACCCAGCAGTCCCACTTCTGGATATATATCCAAAGGAATTGAAATCAAGATCTTGAAGAGATATCTGAACTCCCATATTCATTGCAACATTATTCACAATAGCCAAGATATGGAGACAACCTAAGTGTCGATCAACAGATGAATGAATAAAGAAGATGTGGGTATATGTACACAATGGAATATTATTCAGCCATGAAAAAGAAGGAACTCCTGCCATTGCAACAACTTGGATGAACGTTGAGGGCATTATGCTTAAGTGAAATAAGTCAGATAGAGAAAGACAAATACTCTATGATATCACTTATTGGGGAATCTAAAAAAGCCAAACTCATAGAAACAGAGAGTAGAGTGGTGGTTGCCAGGGGTGGGGGCTGGGCGAAATGGGGTGATATTGGTCAAAGGCTACAAACTTCCAGTTATAAGATTGACAAGTTCTGGGGATCTAATGTACAGCATGGTGATTGTAGCTAATAATACTGTATTATATACTTGAAACTTGTTGAGAGACTAGATCTTAAATGTTCTCTCCACAAAAAAGAAATATAATTATGTGACAGGATGGAGGTGGTAGCTAATGCTATGGTGGTAATCATATTGCAATATACAAATGTATCAAATCAACATGTTATACACCTTAAACTTACACAACGTTATATGTCAACTATGTCTAAATAAAGCTAGAAAAGAAGACTAGGTTCTAGGATATCAATAACTGTTAACTGGATTGTAAAATAGAGAATGCAAATGAAATTGCTTCACTTATTAAAATGATCACAAAGATTTCCTGAAGTTCATGCATTTGCTCCCCATCCTGAGTCCATGCAATGTATTTATTTTAGGTACTTTTGCAATAATTTGTATTCTCTGCAATCAAGTCAGTCATATGTTCTGAGATATATTTTATACAGGAGCATTACTTCCTGTGATACCCTCAAGCTTACTACTCAGGGCAAGACGTTCTATTATATGACACACAATTTTAAAAAGATCAATTTGATCTCTGGGAGACTGACAGGGAAATAGACAATAACCTTTTAGCAGCACTTTTTTGGGAGGATCAATGACAAGACGGTAACAATAATAATTAACATTTCTATAACACTTTACAATTTAGAAAAGACTTTGTAAATACTGTCTTACATTTTGAGTTTTGAGAACCTTTATTTAGTTTGATTTCTATAATAAAAAAAAAGAATAATTGACTAATTGCTGGAGACTGTGGATTAGCTTGAGAGATAAAAATTTGGGGGGGCTCAGCCTTATAGGGACCACACATTTTCATGAGTTTTACCTCCAGGAGCCCCACCAGGTTCTCGGGGTGAAAATCAGAGAAAAATCCTCTGCTGCTTCTAGCAGGGAGGAGGTGAAAGTAACCATTTGGAAATATATCCAGATGCTCTGTTCACTTTAAAAAGGCCTGCTCTCAAGGGAAACTGTTTTTCCAGAGCCTAACTTTTGTTTATCAGAGCCTAAACAACCTGGGAGCGGGGAAGTACCTAATTCCAGCACCCTCTACCTTCTTCTTTCACATAAGGGGGAATGATAATCAGAAACACTTGTGAAGGTCACAGCCCAGGGACACAAGCTCAATAAAAGACTGATACCAAATCAAAGGATTATAGAATGCCTCCCCTGCCCCCACACCTTACCATCACATTAACAGGACTCCTGTGTAATAACAGGGTGTTACAGCTGAAAGAACTGCAAGCCTCAGACCCTATTTAAGAAGCAGGCTTTAGGGAAATCTAAAGATAAGAGGGGGTAGACAAAAACAAGGATGGTAGAAGAAATTTTAGCGAATGACACTACTACTACAACAAACAGTAAACAGCTTAATTCCTAGCCAAATAAACATAAAATCTCATGCTAACGGCCTATTTACCTCAGTTCATTTTATCAGCTTTCAACAAAATTTATAAGACAGGCTAAAAAGAAAAAACAGTCTGATGAGACAAGGCAAGCATCAGAATCAAACTCATATATGACAGAGATTTTGGAGTTATGAGACCAGGTGTTCATAATAACTGATTAATATGCTAAGGGCTCTGTCTTTGCTCAGGGTGCTATAACAAAATATCACAGACTGGTGGGTTAAATGACAGAAATTTATTTCTCACAGTTCTGGAAACTGAGATGTCCACGATCAAGATGCCAACTGATTTGGTTTCTGGTGAGAGCTTTCTTCTTGACTTGTGGATGGCTGCCCTCTTGCTGTGAACTCACACAGAGAGGAGAGGAGGAAGGAGAAAGGGAGTGGGATAGACAGAGAGGGAGCAAGCTCTGTTGTCTCTTTCTCTTCTTATAAGGCCACCAGCCCTATTGGATTAAGGCCCCACCCTTATGACCTCATTTAACCGTTATCACCTAACAGGCCCTATCTCCAAATACAACCACATTGAGGGTTACGGCTTCAACGTGAATTTTGGAGGGAGAACACATTTAGTCCATAAAATTCTGCCCCGGCCCTGTAAAATTCATCTCCTTGCATGTAAATACATTCATTCCATCCCAACGACCTCAAACTTTTTAACTTGTTCCAGCATAAACTCTAAAGACCAAAGCCTCATCTAAATATCATCTAAATCAGATATGAGTGAGACTCCAGGTATGATTTATCCTGAGGAAAAATTCCTCTTCTCTGAACCTGTGAAACCAGATAAGTAGGTGCTTCCAAAATTCAGTGGTGGGACAGGCATAGGATAGACATTCCCATTCCAGAAGGTAGAAATAAGAAGGAATAGGTGATGGGCCCAAAACATGGCAAGGCAAATTCTAATAGATCTTAAGGTTTGTGAGTAATCCTCTTTGGTTTTATGCCCTGCCTTCTGGACCACTGGGTTGGCAGTCTCTCTTCAGGATCCATTGGGGTGACAGTCCCACCTCTGCAGCTCTGCCAGGCAGGGGTCACTCTCCCAAGGCTCTACCAGGGCTGGATCACTCCCCTCAAGGCTCTACTGGACTAGGGTCTCACTCCCAAGGCTCTGAAGGGTGGCTCAGCCCCCAAGGCTTCAGTGAGAGGTTTTCTGGCCTGTTGAAACTAAGGCAATGGCTCCACTCTTTGAAATGGAGGAGGCAACCCTGATGATTTTTGAATTGCTTTTGGAGTCATTCTTTCATTTTGAAGAATAGTGCATGTTCACAGCAGAATAGCTCTCTTGTCTAGTCTTGTAGGATCTAAGTCCAACAGCCTTCCTTTATTTCTCTTGTTTTTTTCTTGTCCCCTTTAGTACCAGTTGGCAGTGTTTCTGCCATTCTTCTCAAGCTCCTTGGAACCTTCACCAAGATAGGCCACATTCTGGGCCATAAAACGCACAAATTTAGAAGAATAGACATCATATAATGTCTTCTCTAAGACCATAATGGAATTAAACTGTAAAGCAATAACAGAAGGATAACCGGAAAATTCCAAAATATGTGGAAATTAAACAACACAGTTTTAAATAACACATGGCTGAAAAAAGAATCTCAAGAGAAATTTAAAAATACTTTGAACTAAATGAAAATGAAAACACTACATCAAAATTTGTGTGATGCAGTGAAAGCAGTGCTTACAGGGAAATTTATAGCATTGAGTGTTATATATTAGAAAATGTATTATTAGAATATATATTAGAGGGCCGGCCCCGTGGCTGAGCGGTTAAGTGCGCGCGCTCCGCTGCTGGCGGCTCGGGTTCAGATCCCGGGCGCACACCGACGCACCGCTTCTCTGGCCATGCTGACGCCGTGTCCCACATACAGCAACTAGAAGGATGTGCAGCTATGACATACAACTATCCACTGGGGCTTTGGGGGAAAAATAAATAAATAAAATTATAAAAAAAAAAGAATATGTATTAGAAGAGAAGATCTAAAATCAATAATTTATGTTTCCATCTTAGGAAACTAGAGTAAGAAGAGCAAATTAAGTCCAAACTAAGTAGAAGAAAAGTAATAATAGAGTGAAAAACAATTAAATTAAAAAGGAAATCAATAGAGAAGATAAATTAAACCAAAAGCTGGTTCTTTGAAAAGATCGATAAAATTGATAAGCCTCTAGCCAGTGTAACAAAGAAAAAAAAGACACAAATTACTAATATCAGAAATGAAAGAGGGGAGATCATTATAGGTCCTATGGACATTAAAAGAATAATAAGGGCAACTCGGAGCAACTGTCTTCCCACACATTTGATAACCTAGATGAAATGGACCAATTCCTTGAAAGAGAATCTTAAAACTCACACAAGAAGAAATTAACAGTATGAATAGGCCTCTATCTATTAAAGAAATTGAATCAGTAATTCATAACCTTCTAAAACAGAAAGCACCAGACCCAGATGGGCTCACTGGTGAATCCTACCAAACATTTAAGGAAGAAATTAGACCAATTCTCTACAGCCTCAGTCAGAAGATAGAAGATGGACTACTTCCTAACTAATTCTATGAGACCATCATTGCCCTAATACCAAAAAACAAAGACATTACAGAAAAGGAAAACTACAGACCAATATCTCTCATGAACATACATGGAAAAATCCTCAAGAAAATATTAGGAAATTGAATGCAACAATGTATATAAAGAATTATATAGATGACCAAGTAGGATTTATCCCAGGTATGCAAAGCTGGTTAGCATTCCAAAATCAATGAATGTAATCCATCGCATCAACATTTGACAAAATCCAACACCCATTCATGATAAAAACTCTCAATAAACTAGAAATAGAAGTGAACTTCCTTAACTTGATATAGAATGTCTACAAAAAACCTACAGCTAACGTACTTAATGGTGAGAAACTTGAAGCTTTCACAAAGATCATGTGCAAGGCAAGGATGTCCCCTCTCACCACTCCTTTTCAACATCATTCTGGAAGTTCTAGCTAATACAATAAGGCAAGCAAAAAAGTAAGTTATAGAGATTGGATAGGAAGAAATAAAACTGTCTTTGCTCACAGATGATAGGATTGTCTATGTAGAAAATTCTACAGAATCAACAACAAAAAAAACTCCTGGGGAGTCTTATCAGCAAGACGGCAGAGTAGGAGATCACATCTTCCATCCTCCCACAAAAAAGAACAATTAGACAGCTATCCACAAGTGAAAAAAGGTTTGGGGGAGCTCAGAAATCCATTGAAAAAGGTATAGCAACAAAGTGGAGCAAAAAACCCAAGAATAGTTGCACAAAAAGGATAGGAAGAACATTTTCGTTTTTCCTGCATCATCCCATTTCCCATGCAGGCACTGCTCAGGGCCAAGAGTTCCTCTCACAGGGATAAGGAGATAAGGGTGAGTGACCAACTTTCCCAGACTTTCAGGGTACTGCCCAAAGGACCTGCTTTTGTTTCACTTCACCCAGATGACTGGGGAGACCAGCATAGCATAGATGTCTGGAAATGGCTGGGAAAAAAAGGAAAAGGGCAGAGGCTATCAGTATCAGCCACTCAGGAGAAGAAACTGTCGTATCCAGTGGCCTGCACTGCAGAGGACCCCAGCAATCTTTGCAACTAAGGACATCAAAATCCCTCGTGGACACCAGAGATCCTCTCAGGTTTAACCACCAAGGACACTGCAGTGTTCACCATTTTGGACCCCAGTGGCCCACTCCACAGAGGACCCCAGAAGATTTTGTTGCTGAGGAAACTGACAGCCAGCACAGCCATCACAGACTCTCCACAACTTTTGCTGGTGAGGGCCCTGCAGATTTTCCACTTTGTAGATTCCAGCTGCCTGAGTACCCCCCAGCTCCTGCTGGAGCCACCCCAGCCAGCACTGCCATAGGCACCTCAGCATCATGACCACTACATTTGTGCCTGCAGCCAGACGAATCTCAACAGCTGCATACACACATGCAACTGTTTCCCATCACCATGCCTGCAGTTGGCCCCTGCAGCCATATGCATGCATGCCAAACAGCTCTGGTCCTGCGGCTACAAGCACCTGGAGGCAGCCCTAACCATGTCACTAGAGTTCACCACTGTGCACATGCCTATAGCTGGCCTCTGAAGCTGTGCATATGGGAGCCACCAAATCTGGCCGCCATGATTGTGTGTGTGCCCACAGTTAGACCCACACTGGCCACTGGCCCCAGCTTTTACCACATGAAAGCCTATAGCTGGCCACTGCCAGCATGCATGCATGCACCTGCAGCTGGCCCTGCAGCTAAGCATGTGCACACTAACATCCCTGGTCACCACCTCCACCTGCCCTGGTCCCTTGCTGATGGACCCTAAGGCACCACTGAGCACCCCAACATTCTCACAGCCACTGTGGATCCCCCAAGCTCTCACTGCCAATGTCCAAGCAGTTGCTGATGTTATGGACCCCCCCACTGCTTGAGCTTACAAGACACAGAGAAGAAAAAAAAAAGAAAAGGAATGAAGAAAGCCTACAGGATTTATCAGACACAATCAAGAGAGCTACATTTGCATTGTGGGAGTCCCAGAAGGAGAAGAGAGAGAGCAAAGGGCAGAAAGCCTATTTAAAGAAATAATGGCTGAAAGAGAATTTTCAAAGCAGTAAGAGAAAAGAGGCTTGTCACATACAAGGGAACCCTTATATAGCTACCATATTTCTCAGCAGAAACCTTGCAGGCCATGAGAATATGGGATGATATGTTCAAAATGCTGAAAGAAAAACATTGCCAACCAAGAATACTTTACCTAGCAGAGCTATCCTTCAAAACAAAGACATTCCTAGACAAAAGCTGAAGGTGTTCATTACCACTAGACCTGCCTTACATGATACGCTACAGGGAGTTCTTGAAGCTGAAATGAAAGGACACTAATTACTAATATGAAAAAACATATGAGGATTGAAATTCACTGCTAAAGGTAAATATATCGTCAAATTTAGAATACTCTAATATTCTAATAGTGGTGTGTGAATCACTTATAACTCTACTATAAAGATTAAAAAACAAAAGCATTACAAATAACTAGATACAATTCATTAATGAATACAAAATATAAGAAGATGTAAATTGTGACAGCAAAAACATAAAGTGAGAGAGTGAGAGTAGAGTGTAGAGCTTTTGTACATGATCAAAGTTAAGTTCTTATCAGCTTAAAATAGACTCTTATAATGATAAGATGTTGTATGGAAGCCTCATGGTAACCACAAAATAAAAACCTATAATACACAAAATATAAAGAGAAAGGAATCAAAGCTTCACTATAGAACATCATCAATTCACAATGGAAGACAACAAGAGAGGAGGAAAGGAACAGTGGATCTACCAAACACCCAGAAAACAATGAACAAAAAAGCAATCATAAGTCCTTACATATCAATGATTACTTTAAATGTGAATGGAGTAAATACTGCAATCAAAAGTTATAGAATGGGTGAATGGATAAAAAAACAATATCCAACAGTATGCTTCCTACAAGAGACTCACATCAGCTTTAAGAACACATATAGACTAAAAGTGAAAGGACAGAAAAAGTTATTACATGCAAATGGAAAAAAAGAGATTGGGGTAGCTATATTTATATCAGACAAAATAGATTTTAAGACAAAAACTGTGAAAAGAGACAAATAAGGTCATTATATAGTGATAAAGAGGTCAATTCATCAAAAATATATAATAATTTTAAATATATGTACACCCAACATTGGAGCATCTAAATATATTAAGCAAATATTAACAAATCCGAAGGGACAAATAGACAACAATACAGTAATAGTAGGATTTCAATACCCTAGTTTTAACAATGGATATATCATCCAGGGGAAAAATCAATATGGAATCACTGGATTTGTATTATACTTTAGACCCAATGGACCTAATAGACATATAGTGAACATTCCATCCAACAGCAGCAGAATACAAATTCTTCTCAGGCACGCGCTGAACATTCTCCAAGACAGGTCATATGTTAGGTCATATAATAAGTCTTAACAAACTTAAGAAGATTGATCATACCATGTATCTTTTCTGACCACAGTGGTGTGAAACCAGAAATCAATAACAAGAGGAAAACTGAAAAATGTACAGATATGTTGAAATTAAACAAAACCCCAGAACAACCAATGAGTCAAAGAAGAAATCAAAAGGGAAATTTAAAAAGATCTTGAGACAAACAAAAATGGAAACACAACACACTAAAATTTATTAATTATAGCAAAAGCAGTTCTAAGAGGGAAGTTTATAGTGATAAATGCCTACATTAAGAAAAAAAGAAAGATCTCAAATAAACAACATAACTTTACACCTCAACGAACTAGAAGAAGAAGACTGAATTAAGCCCACAATTAGCAGAAGAATGGAAATAACAAAGTTCAGAGCAAATAAATCAAATAGAGACAAGAAAAACAATAGAAAATAGAAAAGATCAACAAAACTAAGTGTTGGTTTTTTGAAAATATAAAACTGACGAACCTTCGCCTAGACTAAGAAAAGAAAGAAAAGACTCAAATAATATGAGAAATGAAGGAGGAGACATTAAAACTTATATTACAGAAATACAAAGGATCCTAAAGGAATAGTATGAGTAATTATATGCCAAAAAATTGGATAACCAAGAAGAAATGGATAAATTCTTAGAAACATACAACCTGCCAAGATTGAATCATGAAGAAATAGAAAATCTGAATGGATCAAAGATGAGTAAGAAGATGGAATCACTAATCAAAAACCTCCCAACAAAGAGAAGCCTAGGTCTAAATAGCTTTACTGGTGAGTTCTACCAAACATTTAGGGAAAAATTAACTCCAATCCTTCTCAAACTCTTCCAAAAAATTTGAAGAGGTGGGAACACATCCAAACTCATTTTACAAGACAAGCATTACCCTGACACCAAAGCCAGACAGGGACACTATGTGAAAAGAAAATTGCAGGCCAATATCCCTGAACATAGATGCAAAAATTCTCAACAAAATACTAGCAAACCAAATTCAACAGCACATAAAAGGATGGTACACCATGACCAAGTGTGATTTATCCCTGGGATGCAAGAATGGTTCAACATACTCAAGTCAATAAATGTGATATACCACACTAACAGAATGAAGGATAAAAGTCATATGATCATTTCAATAGGTGCAGAAAAAGCATTTGATAAAATTCTACATCCTTTCATGATAAAAGTTCTCAACAGTTTGGATATAGAAGGAACATACCTCAATATAATAAAGGCCATGTATGACAATCCCATAGCTAACATCATACTAAACAGTGAAAGGTTGAAAGCTTTTTCTCTATGATCAGGAACATGATAAGTGTGCCAACCTTACCACTTCTATTCAACATAGTACTAGAAGTCTTAACCAGAGTAGTTAGGCAAGAAAAAAAAAGGCATGAATATCAGAAAAAAAGAAGTAAAATTTTATGTTTGGAGATGACATGATCTTATGTTTAGGAAACCCTAAAGACTCCACCCAAAAACTTAGAATAAATGAATTCAATAAAGTTGCATAATATAAAATCAATATACAAAAATCAGTTGTATTTCTGTACACTAACAGCAAACTGTTCAAAAAATAAAAATAAAATTGTCCCATGTACAATAACATCAAAAACAATAAAAACTTAGGAATAACTTTAACCAAGGAAGTGAAAGATCTGTATACAAAATACTATGAAATGTTGATGAAAGAAATTGAAGAAGACATAGATAAATGGAACGATATCCCATGCTCATGGACTGGAAGAATTAGTATTGTTAAAATGTTCATACTATGAATGTGCTACAGATTCAATGCAATCTCTTTCAAAATTCCAATGGCATTTTTCACAGTTACAGAGAAAACAATTCTAAAATTCATAAGGAACTAGGAAAGACTGTGAATAGCAAAAGCAATCTTGAGGAAGACTAATAAACGTGGAGCTATCACACTTCCTTATTTCAAACTTTATTACAAAGCTAGTGATTAGACAGTATGGTACTGGCATAAAAATAGGCAGGTAGACCAAAGGAACAGAATAGAGAGCCCAGAAATAAACCTGCACATGTACAGCCAACTAATTTTGACAAAGATGCCAGGAATACACAATGGGGAAAAGGTAACCTCTTCATTAAATGATGTTGGGAAAACTGGATATCTACATGCAGAAGAATGAAATTAGAATTTTTTTTTTTTTTTTGTGAGGAGATCAGCCCTGAGCTAACACCCGCCAATCCTCCTCTTTTTTTGCTGAGGAAGACGGCCCTGGGCTAACATCTGTGCCCATCTTCCTCCACTTTATATGGGACGCCGCCACAGCATGGCTTACCAAGCAGTGCGTCGGTGCGCGCCCGGGATCCGAACCAGCGAACCCCGGGCCGCCGCAGCGGAGCGCGCGCACTTAACCGCTTGCGCCACCGGGCCGGCCCCTGAAATTAGAATTTTATCTTACACAATACATAAAAATCAATTCAAAATGGATTAAAGGCTTAAGTGTAAGACCTGAAATCATAAAACTTTAGAAGAAAACACAGGGAAAATCTCATTGACATTGGTCTTGGCAATGATTTTTTGGATTTAATACCAAAAGCACAGGCAGTAAAAGCAAAAATATATGGATCTACATGAAACTAAAAAGTTACTCCACAGCAAAGGAAATAACCACAAAATGAAAAGAGAATCTACAGAATGGGAGAAAATATTTATAAACCATATATCTGACAAAGGGTTAATATCCAAAATATATAAGTAACTCATGTAACTCAATTGCAAAAAACAAATATCCTGATTAAAATATGGACAAAGGACTTGAATAGACTTTTTTTTTCCCCTAAAGAAGACATACAAATGGCCAACAGGTATATGAAAATGTGTTCAACATTCCTAATCATCAGAGAAGTACAAATTAAAACCACAATGTGATATCACCTCACACCTGTTAGGATGGCTATTATCAAAAAGTCAAGAGACCAAGATGGTGACATAGGTCATTCCTGACTTTGCTTCCCCTCACAAGAAGAGCTAATATCTATTCAAGAACAAGACACCACTTAGAGAATCCTAGAACACAAAGGTGAGGCTGAAGCACTCCCCTGTGCTTCAGAGATCAAGACAGACTGCATTAGAAGCATAAGAGAAGCAGCTACATGTTGACCACATTGCCCCTCCCCAAGGACAGTGAAGCACCATGTGAAGAGGTCTCTCCTGAGCCTCCAATTTCTCCAGTGGGAAAAGAAAACCCAGGGGGACAATTAGCACTCCCCCCTAGCATTTTGGGTTGCTTTGTGGAAGCCCATACTCTGATCTCTCACCACAGGGATTTCAGGGGAATCTGTGGGGCTCAGACACTGGGAATTGGTGATAAAGAAGGGGTGAGGGGTTTGCAACAACCACCACAAAAATCTTGGCAGGCCAAGTTCATACCTGCAGTGTCCAAGTAGTAATCTCAACCAGCAGCTGTGGTTTTCTGCAGAACTAAGTCAGAGGAGCCTGTTGATCAGGGAACTCAGTGGGGTTCAGATATGCCTGATTTCAATCCTCAAATAAGGTGTTTTGCTGGCCCTAGAGCCCAGTTTGCCCACACCCAGGCAAAGTGCTGAATCACAGCCCCACCTGTTGTGGAGAGTGTCTTCTAGCTCCATCTGACCAGAAGGGCTGCTGAAAATTCCTGAAAGCTGTGCAGCTCAGCAGCACTCAAGCTGAGAGGCAGGTGGGCAGAGCTGATTGCCGCCATAGCAAAGCTAGTACCCAACATGGCAGCTTCCTCTGCTATGCGCAGGCAGAGATGTTAATTCATAACCAAGACTGAGAGTAGCTCCGGGCTCCTCCCAACCAAAGAGCCTGTTTGGGAAATTGAGGGTAGTCTGGAGCATCCCCTCCCCCTCCCGCCTCAGGCAAGGGGACTGAGACATAGCCCCACCCACTGTGGACAGTGTCTTCTGGCCCCATCTAACCAAAAGGGCTGGCAAAAACACCTAAAGTCGGTGTGGACTAGTGGTGGTTAAGCTGAGAGAAGGGCAGACAGATCTGCTAGTTTGCAAAAGCAAAGCCAGTGGCCCTGTTCAGCTGGGGAACTTGGGGTGTGGGTCAGCTTGAGTTAAGATGACAAAGAGCTTTACTGGTTTTAGAGCTGCTGCTTCTGCTGCTCCTGGGTGTAGAATCTGATTGATAGCCCGACTCATCACTGAATACAGCCTTCAGCCTGTCTGACAAGGAACCCAGCCAGAGTACATGGAAAGCTGTGTAGCCCATTCATCAGCCTTACGTACAGTGGCATTTGAACAGAGAGCACAGCCTGTGGCTTCCCCTGTCTGCAGAGGAAAACTGGTGGCCTCACCTAACCAAGGAATTCAGTGCACACTCAGGCCCCCAAACAATGAGCTCCACAGGCCCTGAGCCCTCACCTGCTGCCCTGCAAGGGCAGGGAAGCTAATTCATAGCTCCATCTACTACTGAATATAGTACCCTGTCCTGATGATCTAGTAAGCCTAACTGGAGAATTCAGGCAACCATAGAACCCATCCTACAGCCTCACGTGGGTAGGGAACAAATCCAACCATTCTATCCAACTGTTCTCAGCCAGTGGCACACCATCACATCCCGATCTTCAGAGCTTGAACAGTTGCCTTGCCCCCAAATAGGCCATAATAACAGGACCCACCTGCCCAAAGACATTATCAGCAGATACACTCAGAAACCCAAACTGAGCTGACTGGTAAAGAACTGTCTCTGCCAAAGCAAACCTGTAAAGTCTGGAAGAGGATCCCCATTACTCAAATGTGAAGATTCCAATGTAAGGAATGAAGGGTCATTAAAAATCCAGTAACTATGACACCACCAGAGGAAACTAATAAAGCTCCCATAACTGACCCTAAAGAAATGGAAATCTATGGACTTTCAGACCAAAAATTCAGAATAATCCTCTTAAGGAAGTTTAGTGAACTACAAGAAAACAATGCATGAACAAAATGAGAAGTATGACAAGGAAATAGTAACCATCAAAAAAAACAAACAGAAATCCTAGAGTTGAAAAATACAATAACTGAACTGAAGAATTCAGTAGAGAATTTCAAAAGCAGAGTCTATCATGTGAAAGAATCAGCAACCTGGAGAAAAGGGCATTGGAAATTACCAAGTCAGAGACGCAAAAAGAAAAAACAATGAAAAAGAGTGAAGAAAGCCTATGGGAATTATGGACACGATGAAAAGAAACAATATTTGCATTATGGGAATTCCAGAAGGAGAGGAGAAAAAGAAAGGGACAGAAAGTATATTTAAAGCAATAATGGCAGAAAACCTCCCAATCCTGTGGAGAGAAATGGACATTCAGATCCACGAGGCCCAAAGGACCCCAAATAGGTTGAACCCAAGTAGGGCTACACCAAAACACATAATTAAATTGCCAAAAGTCAAAGACAAAGAAAGAATTTTAGGAGGAGCAAGAGAAAAGAAAGAAGTTACATACAATGGAATCCCCATAAGGTTATCAGATTTCTCAACAGAAACTTTTCAGGCCAGGAGAGAATGGAATAACATATTCAAAATATTGAAAGAAAATAACTCAACCAAGAATTCTATACCTGGTGAAGCTGTCTTTCAGAAATGAAGGACGGATAAAGACTTTCCCAAGCAAACAAAAGCTGAGGGAGTTCATTACCACCAGACCTGCCTTACAAGAAATGCTAGGGGCTGGCGCAGTGGCATAGCAGTTAAGTGCGCACCCTCCACTTCAGTGGTCTGGGGTTCACAGGATGGGGTTCGCTCACCGATGCACTGCTTGTAAGGCCATGCTGTGGCAGCATCCCATATAAAAGTAGAGGAAGATGGGCACAGATGTTAGCCCAGGGCTGGTCTTCCTCAGGAAAAAGAGGAGGATTGGCATAGGATGTTAGCTCAGGGCTAATCTTCCTCACAAAAAAAAAAGAAAAGAAATGCTAAAGGGAGTTCTTTGAGTGGAAGTAAAAGAATGCTAATTAACATCATAAAAACACAAAAAGGTGACATAAATCTCACTGATAATCATAAATATATAGCCATAGTTAGATTCTGCAACATGGTAATGGTGATGCGTAAGTCATAACTGTACTTTGAAAGTTAAAAAAAACCAAACATAGCAAAAATAATCATAAATACAATAATCTGTTATTAGTTACACAATGTAGAAAACATGTAAATTATAACAGCAATAACCTAAAATGTGAGGGGAAGATGAAGTAAAAGTGTAGAATATACAAATTCTATTGAAGTTAGGCTGTTATCAGTTTAAAAGAGGATAAGTTTAAGATATTTTATGTAAGCCTCATGGTAACCACAGGGGAAAATCTTGTATTAATTACATAAAGAAGTCAAGGCATACTGATCCCAAAAGATGTAAAAATACACACAGAAAGACAGCAGGATAAGAAACAACAATGAATCTACAAAACAACCAGAAAACAGTGAACAAAATGGTGATAGTAAGTCCTTATCTATCAATAATTACTATAAAAATAGATTAAATTCTCCAATCAAAAGACATAGAATAGCTGAATGGATTAAGGAAAAGAAGATCCAATAATATTTTGACTATAAGGACTCACTTTAGCCTTATAGAAACACATAGACTGAAAGTAGGGAGGATGGAAAGAGACATTTCAAGAAAATGATAACCAAAAAAAAAAAAAAAAAAAAAAAAACCAGGGGTAGCTATACTTACATCAGACAAAATAGACTTTAAACTAAAAATGGTAAAAAGAGACAAAGAAGGTCATTATAAAATTATAAAGGGGTCAATACCTCAAGAAGATGTAACAATTGTAAATACTTATGCACCCAACATTGGAGCACCTAAATATATTAAGCAAAAACTAACAGAGCTAAAAGGAGAAATAAACAGTAATATAATAATAGTTGGGGCCTTTGATACCCCATTCTCAACATTGGGTGGATCATCCTGACATAGAACCAATAAGGAAACAGCAGATTTGGACAACACTATGGACCAAATGGACCTAACAGACATGTACAGAACATTCTATCCAACAACAGCAGAATACACATTCTTTTCAAGCACAAGTGGAACATTTTCTAGGATAGACCATATGTTAGGCCACAAAATAAGTCATAAAATTCAAGAAGGTTGAAATTATACCAAGTATCTTCTCTGACCACAAGAGCATGAAACTAGAAATCAATAAGAGGAAAACTGGAAAATTCAAACACATAGAAATTAAACAACACTCTCCTGAACAATTAGTGGACCAAAAAAGAAATTAAAGGGGAAATCAAAGTTTCTTGAGACAAACGAAAATAGAAACACAACATACCAAATCTTAAGGGATGCAGCAAAAGCAATTCTAAGAGGGAAGTTCATAGCAATGGACATCTACATTAAGAAGCAAGAAAGATCCCAAATAAACAAATTAACTCTACACCTTAGGGAACTAGAAAAGAAAGAACAAATTGAGCCAAAAGTTAGCAGAAGAAAGGAAATAGCAAAGATTAGAGCACAAATAAATGAAATAGAGAAAAGAAAAACACTATAAAAGATTAACCAAACTAAGAATTGGTTCTTTGCAAAGATAAACAAAAGTGACAAATCTTCGCTAGACTAACTTGGGAAAAAATAGAAAGGACCCAAATCAACAAAATTATAAATGAAAAGTGTTCAATTCAGAAATTCAAAGGATCATAAGAGGCTACTATGAACAACTATACACCAACAAAGTGGACAACATAGAGAAATGGAAAAAATTCTTAGAAACATACAACTTACGGAGTCTGAATCAGGAAGAAATAGAAAATCTGAGTAGACCAATTATAAGCCAGGAGATTGAGTCTTAATCAAAAATTTCCTAAAGAAGGAAAGCCTAGGACTAGATGGCTTCACTGGTGAATTTTACCAAACATTTAAAGAAGAATTAACACCAATCCTTCTTGAACTCCTAAAAATTGAACAGGAGGAAACACTCCCAAACTCATTTTACAAAGCCAACATTATCCTGATACCAAAGTAGGAAAAGGACACTACTAGAAAAGAAAACTACAGGCCAATATCTCTGATGAATATAGATGCAAAAATTCTCAATAAAATAGCAAACCAAATTCAGCAACACATTAAAAGGATCACTCACCAGATCAAGTGGGATTTCTCTCTGGTATGCAAGGATGGTTCAACATACACAAATCAATCTGTGATACATCACATTAATAGAATGAAAGAAAAGAAGTATATGATCATCTAATGGACACAGAAAAAGCATTTGACAAAATTCAACATTCATTCATGATAAAAACTCTTAACAAAATAGGCATAGAAGGAAAATATCTCAACATAATAAAGGCTATATATGATAAGCCCACAAGGAACATCATTCACAATGGTGAAATGTTGAAAGCTTTTCAGCTAGATCAGGAACAAGGCAAGGGTGCCCACCCTCACCACTCCTATTCAACATAATACTGGAAGTCCTAGCTAGAGTAGTCAGGCAAGGAAAAGAAATAAAATGTATCACAATTGGAAAGCAAGAAGTAAAATTATCTCTATTTGCAGACAACATAATTTTATATATAGAAAATCCTAAAGACTCAACCAAAAAACTGTTAGATCTAATCAATGAATTTAGTAAAGTTGCAGGATACAAAATTAAGATACAAAAATTAGTAGCATTTATATACAGTAACAATGATTTTTCTGAAAAAGAAATAAATTGATCAAATTTACAATAGCAGCAAAAACAATGAAATACTTAGGAATAGCTTTAACTAAGGAGGTGAAAGATCTCTACACTGAAAACTACAAGACATTGATGAAAGAAATTGAAGAAAACAGAAATAAATGCAAAAGTATCTCATGTTCATGTTTGGGAGAATTAATATTGTTAAAATGTCAATACTACCGAAAGCCAGCTATAGATTCAATGCAATCGCTATCAAGATTCCAATGGCCTTTTTTACAGAAGTAGAAAAACCACTCCTAATATTTATACGAAACTACAAAAGACTCCAAATAGTCAAAGAAATCCTGAGAAAGAAGAACAAAGCAGGAGGTATCGCACTTCTTGATTTCAAGCTCTACTGTAAAGCTATAGTCATCAAAACAGTATGGTACTGGCATAAAAACAGGCAAATAGATCAATGGAACAGAATAGATATCCCAGAAGTAAACCTAAGCATATATAGTCAACTAATATTTGACAGGATCCAAGAATACTTAATGGAGAAAAGACAGTCTCTTCAGTAAATGGTGCTGGGATAATTGGATATTCTCATGTAAAAGAATGAAACTGGACCCCTATCTTACAGAACTCACAAAAATTAACTCAAAATTGGTTAAAGACTTAGATGTAGGACCTTAAACCATGAAAATACTAGAGAAAACATAGGAACAAAGCTACTTGACATGGGTCTTGGTAATAATTTTTTGGATATGACACCTAAAGCACAAGCAACAAAATAAAAGAAAATAAGTGGAACTACATCAAACTAAAAAGCTTCTGCACAGCAAAAGAAACCATCAACAGAGTGAAAAGACAAGCTATGGAATGGGAAAAAATATTTGCAAACCATATATCTGATAAAGTGTTAATACTCCAAACATATAAAGAAGTTATACAACTCAATAGCAAACAACCAAATAAGCCAATTAAAAAATGGGCAAAGGCCCTGAAAAGACATTGCTCCAAAGAATATATGTGAAAGGCCAAAAGATACATGAAAAGATGCTTAACATCACTAGTCATTAGGGAAATGCAAATTAAAACCACAATGAGATATCACATAATGCCTGTTAGAATGGTCATCATCAAAAAGACAAGAGATGAGAAATGCTAGTATGGATGTGGAGAAAAGGGAACCCTTGTGCACTGTCATTGGGATTGTAAATTGGTACAGCCACTATGGAAAACAGTATGGAGGATCCTCAAAAAATTAAAAATAGATCTACCATATGATCCAGCAATTCCACTTCTGGGAATATATCTAAAGGTAACAAAAACACTAAGTCAAAAAGATGTCTGCACCCCTGTGTTCATAACAGCATTATTTACAATAGCCAAGACATGGAGAAACGGTCCATTGATGGATAAATGGATAAAGAAGTTGTGGTATAGGGGCCGGCCCCTTGGCGTAGCAGTTAAGTGCACGCACCCTGCTGCTGGTGGCCCGGGTTCGGATCCTGGGCACGCACCGATGCACCGCTTGTCAGGCTATGCTGTGGCAGCATCCCATATAAAGTGGAGGAAGATGGGCACAGATGTTAGCCCAGGGCCAGTCTTCCTCAGCAAAAAGAGGAGGATTGGCATGGATGTTAGCTCAGGGCTGATCTTCCTCATGAAAAAAAAAAAGATGTTGTATATATATACAATGGAATATTATTCAGCTGTAAAAAATGAGGAAACCCTACCGTTTGCAGCAAGATGGATGGACTTTGATGACATTATGCTAAGTGAAATAAGTCAGAGAAAGACAAATACTGTATGATCTCAATTATATGTGGAATCCAAAAAAAGAAAGAAAGAAAAACCAAACACAGAAAAAGAGGTCAGACTTGTTACTGGAGGTGGGGGCCTCGGGGGAGAGAGAATTGGAGGAAGGTGGTCAAAAGGTACAAACTTCAAGTTATAAGGTAAATAAGTACTGGGGATGTAATGTACAACTTGATGACTATAGCTAACACTGCTGTATGATATACAGGAAAGTTATTAAGAGAGTAAATTTTAAGAGTTCTCATCACAAGGAGAAATTTTTTTCCTTTATTCTTTTCTTCTTTCTTTTCTTTATATTGTATCTATATGAGAAGATGGATGTTAACTGAACCTGTTGTGGTAATCGTTTCACAATGTATGTAAATCAAACCATTATGCTGTACATCTTAAAGTTATACAGTGATGTATGTCAATTATTTCTCAATGAAACTGGTAAAAAAATCAAAAGATAATAAGTTTGGTGAGAATGTGGAGGAAAGGGAACCCTTGTACACTATTGGTGGTAATGTAAAATATTGCAACCACTATGGGATATTGCAACCACTATGGGTTGCAGTATGGATTTTCCTTATAAAATTAATAATGGAAGTACCATATGATTCAGCAGTCCCACTTCTGAGTATGTATCCAAAGGAAATAAAATCACTATCTCAGAGAGTTGCCTGTACTCCCATATTCATTGCAGCATCATTCACAGTAGCAAAGATATGGAAACAACATAAATGTCCATTGAATTATGAATGGACAAAGAAAATGTGGCATATGTATATACAATGGAATATTATTCAGTCTTAAAAAATAAGGTAATCCTGCCATTTGCTACAATATGGATGAATCTGGAGGACTAAGACAGTTTGACAGTTTCTTACAAAAGTAAACATACTCTCACCATATGATCCAGCTATCCTGGTCCTTGGCATTTACCCTAAGGAGTTGAAAACTTATGTCCACAGAAAACTTGCACATGGATGTTTATATCAGCTTTACTCATAATTGCCCAAACTTGGAAGCAACCCAGATGTCCTTCTGTAGGTGAATGGATAAACTGTGGTACATCCAGACAATGGAATATTACTCAGTGCTAACAATAAATCAGCTATCAAGCCATGAAAAGTCATGGAGAAAACTTAAATGCATATTACTAAATGAGAGAATTCAATCTGAAAAGGTTACATACTGTATTATTCCAACTATATGACATTCTAGAAAAGGCAAACTATGAAAACAGTAAAAAGATCAGTGGTTGCCAGGGATTGGGGGGAGAAAGGGATGAATAGGCAGAGTAGAGAGGACTTTTAGGGCATTGAAACAACTTTTTATGATACTATAATGGTGGATACATGTCCTTATACATTTGTCCAAACCCATGGAATGTAGAAGCCCAAGATTGAACTCTAATGTAAACTATGGACTCTGGGTGATTATGATATGTCAATGTAGGTTCATCAATTGTAACAAATGTACCATTCTCATGGGGGATGTTAATAATTGGGAAGGCTATTCATGTGTGGGGGCAAGGGGTATAGGAAATCTCTGTATCTTCCACTCACTTTTGCTTGGATCTAAAACTGCTTTGAAAAATCAAGTCTATTAAAAAATATAGGACATACTTGAGAGAAATTAAAGAATATCTACATCATTGAATGACAACTAACATTCATAGATTAGAATATTTAAGATTTTTAAGATGGCTATGCTCCCCAGATTCATCTACAGATTCAATGCAATCCCTATAAAAATCCCATCTGTTTTATGACATTAATTGGAAAGCTAACGTTAAAATTCTTATGAAAATACAAGGGGCTCAGAATATTCAACAATCTTGAAAAAGAACAAAGTTGGAGAATTCACACTTCCTGATTTCAAAACTTACTACAGAGCTACAGTAATCAAGATGGTGTGGTACTGTGATGTTGGCATAAGGATAGACATACACATCAATGGAATTGAATTGAGAGTCCAGGAAAATAACCCCTTACATTTATGAGCTATTGAAATTCATCAAGAGTGTCCAGACAATTCAATGGGAAAAGAACGGTCTTTCCAACAAATGGTCCTGGGGCTACTGTATATCCACATACAAAAGAATTAATTGGGACCCTTGCTTCAGACAATGCACAATTATTAACTCAAAATGGATCACTGACCTTAATATAAGGGATAAAATGTATAAAACTCTTAAAAGAAAATATAAGTTAATATTCATGGTCTTGGATTAGGCAATGGTTTCCTACATATGACACCAAAAGCACAAGTAACAAAAGAATATAAATAAATAAATAGGACTTCTCAAAATTAGAAACTTTTTGGCTCAAAGGATACCATCAAGAAAGTGAAAAGACAGTGACGTCAGCATCATGGCGGAGTGAGCTTTCCCGTGAACTCTTCCCCCGACAAGATACAACAAAAGCAACAGTCACAGACCAACAACGGAATCCCAGACAGTGAAAACCTAGAGCGGAGGGATCCACACTGCCGCACATCTGAGAGCGGAACGTGCTGGGCCCCCGGAGGAAGTGGGGAGAGGTAAGGAGAACTCCGCTCCCTCCCCATCAGATCAGTGATCCCGGTCCGCGCGGCTCCCAGAGAGGGGGGACGGGCGGCCCTCGACGGGAAACCGCGGCTCTTCCGACTCAGCCAGTGGGAAACTCCCGCACAGAGGACTCAGAGGAGCCACAGGGCTACCATCAACATCTGAGCACCCCAGAGAGCGGATAAAGAGGGGCAAACGAGAAGCCTCCCACGTCAGGGACCCAGAGGGCAAAAGAGAGAGCTCCCCCCTCCCCGCAACCCGGACTCTGCAGCTCAACCGACCAGATCTAGCGATCCGAGGCAGACCTGATCAAACAACTGGACCCGTGGATCACAGCGGGGAAAAAAACAAAAAAAACAAAAACTGCGGATCGCAGCAGAAAAACCGGGGCAGAGCGCAGGGGGCTTAGACTACACAGCCCTTTACCACCAGACAGTGGCGGCAGGTGGAAATTGCAACCAGAGACTTCCAGGATGAGGAAAAACAAAACCAACACAGGAACCACAATGCAAAAATATATGAAATCACCAGACTAGAAACAAAATGACAAGCACCCAGAAATCAACCCCGAAGACACAGAAATCCATAAACTAAATGACAGAGATTTCAAAATAGCTATCATAAAAACACTCAACGAAATACGAGACAACACAGACAAACAATTCAATGAGATTAGGAGTTTCTTCACAAAAGAGATTGAAATCATAAAGAAAAACCAATCAGTGCTGATGGAGATGAAGAACACAATGGAGGGAGATAAAGGAGAATCTGGAATCTTTAAAGAACAGAGCTGACAATATGGAGGAAAGAATTAGTACTTTAGAGGATAGGAATACAGATATACTCCAGATGGAAGAGGAGAGAGAACTAAGACTAAAAAGAAATGAAGAAAGACTCCGAGAAATATCTGACTCTATTAGAAAATGTAACATAAGAATTATAGGTATTCCTGAGGGAGAGGAGAGGGAAAGAGGAACAGAGAGCCTATTCAAGGAAATAATAGCTGAGAATTTCCCAAATCTGAGGAAGGAGCAGGAAATACCAGTAAGCGAAGCCAACAGGACACCTATATATATTAACAGACAAAGGCCTTCACCACGACACCTAGTGGTAAGGCTAGCCAGGGTCAACGACAAAGAAACAATATTAAGGGCAGCTAGACAAAAACAAAAAATAACGTACAAAGGAACTCCCATCAGGCTCTCAGAGGATTTCTCAACAGAAACTTTACAGGCCAGAAGAGACTGGAATGATATATTCAAAATACTGAAAGACAAAAACTTTCAGCCAAGAATACTCTATCCAGCAAAAATATCCTTCAAATATGATGGAGAAATAGTAACTCTCCCAGATAAACAAAAGCTAAGGGAGTTCATGGCCACGAGACCCCCACTACAAGAAATACTCAAGAAGGTCCTCAGGCCTGAAAAAAAGAAGAGAAAGGGAACACAAAGCTTGGAGCAAGGAGAAAAGTAGGTAGACAAACTCAGAAAAATAGTAGATCTTTACCGGAATAGGTTAGCAACCACTTAAATACGAAATTCAAAGATCAAAGGAAGAAATTCACCAAAAATAAATTTAACCTCATCACTGTAAACACACAGCCACAACACAAGAGAGAATAAAGTATAACAAGAACAACTAGGAAGGGGAAGAGGAAAGTGACTGAATTGACTTAGTATAAGGAAATAGGAGGCCATCAGATAATGGACTATCTCATACACAAGATTTTTTGCCCAAACCTCAAGGTAACCACTAAACAAATAATCAAAGCAAAACCACATATGATAAACAAAGAGAAAACTAGAAGAGTCATAAGACAGAACAACCAAACTGAATTGGCAGTCCAAAACAAATGGGACAAGAATCAAAGGAAATGCAAAAGAACCAGAAAATAAGTGACAAAACAGCAACATTAAGCCCTCATATATCAATAATTACCCTAAATGTAAATGGATTGAACTCTCCAATCAAAAGATACAGAGTCGCAGGATGGATTAAAAAGCAAGACCCAACAATATGCTGCCTTCAGGAAACACATCTTAGCACTAAAGACAAGCACAGGCTCAGAGTGAAAGGATGGAAGACAATAATCCAAGCTAATGGCAAACAAAAGAAAGCAGGTGTTGCCATACTCATATCAGACAAAGTAGACTTCAAGATAAAACAGGTTAAGAAAGACAAAGAGGGAAATATATAATGATAAAAGGGACACTACATCAAGAAGACATATCATTTATAAATATATATGCACCCAACATAGGAGCACCAATGTACATAAAGCAACTATTAACAAACCTAAAAAGAGAAATCAACAACAACACAATAATAGTAGAGGATCTTAACACCCCACTTACAGCAATGGATAGATCATCCAGACAAAAAGTTAATAAAGAAATAGTAGACTTAAATGAAAAACTGGATGAGATGGACCTAGTAGACATACACAGAGCACTCCATCCAAAAACAGCTGACTACACATTCTTCTCAAGCGCGCATGGAACATTCTCTAGGATAGACCATATGTTGGGAAACAAAGCAAGCCTCAATAAATTTAAGAAGATTGAAATCATAACAAGCATCTTTTTAGACCATAAGGCTATGAAACTGGAAATGAACCATGAAAAAAAAACTGGGAAAGTGACAAAAATGTGGAGATTAAACAACATGCTACTGAACAACCAATGGATCATTGATGAAATTAAAGGAGAAATCAAAAACTATCTGGAAACAAACGAAAATGATAACATGCCATATCAAACCATATGGGATGCAGCAAAAGCGGTCCTGAGAGGGAAACTCATAGCGATACAAGCCCACCTTAACAAACAAGAAAAAGCCCTAATAGGCAACCTTAAATTACACCTAACAGAACTAGAAAAAGAAGAACCAACAAAGCCCAAAGCCAGCAGAAGGAGAGAAATAATAAAAATCAGAGCAGAAATAAATGAAATTGAGACCAAGAAAACAGTAGAAAGGATTAATGAAACAAAGAGTTGGTTCTTCGAGAAGATAAACAAAATCGACAAAGCCTTAGCCAGGCTTACTAAGAAAAAAAGAGAAAAGGCTCAAGTAAATAAAATTAGAAATGAAAGAGGAGAAATTACAATGGATACCATGGAAATACAGAGGATTATAAGAGAATACCATGAGAAATTATATGCCAACAAATTGGACAATCTAGAAGAAATGATTAAATTCTTAGACTAATACAACCTCCCAAAATTGAACCAAGAAGAAATGGAGAATCTGAATAGACCAATCACAAGTAAAGAGATTGAAATAGTAATCAAAAACCTCCCAAAAAATAAAAGTCCAGGACCAGATGGCTTCTCCAGTGAATTTTACCAAACATTCAAAGAAGATTTAATACCCATCCTTCTCAAACTATTCCAAAAAACAGAGGAAGATGGAACACTTCCTAAATCATTCTATGAGGCCAACATCACCCTGATACCAAAACCAGGTAAAGACAATACAAAGAAAGAAAATTACAGGCCAATATCGCTGATGAACATTGATGCAAAAATCCTCAACAAAATATTGGCAAACCGAATACAACAATACTTTAAAAAGATCATACACCATGATCAAGTGGGATTTATACCAGAGACGTAGGGATGGTTCAACATCCGCAAATCAATCAACGTGATACATCACATCAACAAAACAAAGAGTAAAAACCACATGATCATCTCAATAGACTCAGAGAAGGCATTTGACAAGATACAACATTCATTTATGATAAAAACTCTCAATAAAATGGGAATAGAAGGAAAGTACCTCAACATAATAAAGGCCATATATGACAAACCCACAGCCAACATCATACTCAACAGGGAAAGACTGAAAGCCATTCCTCTGAGAACAGGAACGAGGCAGGGCTGCCCACTCTCACCACTCCTGTTCAACATAGTACTGGAGGTTTTGGCCAGAGCAATTAGGCAAGAAAAAGGAATAAAAGGAATCCAAATAGGTAACGAAGAAGTGAAACTCTCACTATTTGCAGATGACATGATTGTATATATAGAAAACCCTAAAGAATCTGTTGGAAAACTATTAGAAACAATCAACAACTACAGCAAAGTTGCAGGGTACAAAATCAATCTACAAAAATCAGTTGCATTTCTATATACTTATAATGAACTAACAGAAAGAGAGCTCAAAAAGATAATACCATTTACAATTGCATCAAAAAGAATAAAATACCTAGGAATAAATCTTACCAAGGAGGTGAAGGACCTATACAATGAGAACTACAAGACATTGTTGAAAGAAATCCATGATGACATAAAGAAATGGAAAGATATCCCATGCCCATGGATTGGAAGAATAAACATAGTTAAAATGTCTATATTACCTAAAGTAATCTACAGATTCAATGCAATCCCAATCAGAATCCCAATGACATTCTTGACAGAAATAGAATAAAGAATACTAAAATTTATATGGGGCAACAAAAGACCACAAATAGCTAAAGAAATCCTAAAGAAAAAGAACAAAGCAGGAGGTATCACAATCCCTGACTTCAAAACATACTACAAAGCAATAGTAATCAAAACAGCATGGTACTGGTACAAAAACAGACACACAGATCAATGGAACAGAATTGAAAGCCCAGAAATAAAACCACGCATATACGGACAGCTAATTTTCGACAAAGGTGCTAAGAACATGCAATGGAGAAAGGAAAGTCTCTTCAATAAATGGTGCTGGGAAAACTGGACAGCCACATGCAAAAGAATGAAAGTGGACCATGTGCTATCGCCATTCACAAAAATTAACTCAAAATGGATCAAAGACCTGAAGGTGAGACCTCAAACTATAAAACTCATAGAAGAAAATATAGGCAACACACTATTTGACATTGGTTTTAAAGGAATCTTTTCGGATGACATGCCTACCCAGACTAGGGAAACTAAAGAAAAAATAAACAAGTGGGACTTTATCAGATTAAAGAGCTTTTATAAGACAAATGAAACCAGAATCAAGATGAACAGACAACCAACCAGCTGGGAGAGAATATTTGCAAAACATACATCAGACAAGGGGTTGATCTCCATAATATATAAAGAACTCACACAACTGAACAACAAAAAAACAAACAACCCGATCAAAAAATGGGCAGAGGAAATGAAGAGACACTTCTCCAAGGAAGATATACAGATGGCCAATAGGCACATGAAAAGATGCTCAACATCACTAATCATCAGGGAAATGCAAATCAAAACAACACTAAGATACCACCTCACGCCCGTTAGAATGGCTATAATCACCAAGACAAAAAACAACAAATGTTGGAGAGGATGTGGAGAAACAGGAACCCTCATACACAGCTGGTGGGAATGCAAATTGGTGCAGCCTCTATGGAAAACGGTATGGAGATTCCTCAAAGAATTAAAAATAGAGATGCCCTATGATCCAGCCATCCCACTACTGGGAATCTATCCAACGCACCTGAAATCAACAATCCAAAGAGGCTTATGCACCCCTATGTTCATTGCAGCATTATTCACCATAGCCAAGAAGTGGAAGCAACCTAAGCGTCCCTCGACAGACGATTGGATTAAGAAAATGTGGTATATATATACAATGGAATACTACTCAGCCATAAAAAAAGACAAAATCGTCCCATTTGCAACAACATGGATGGGCCTGGAGCGTATTATGTTAAGTGAAATAAGCCAGAAAGAGAAAGACAAACACTGTATGATCTCACTCATATGTGGAATATAAACCAACACATGGACAGAGAAAACTGGACTGTGGTTACCAGGGGCAGTTGGGGTGGGGGGTGGGGGGTGGGGGGTGATGGGTGGGCACAAGGGGTGAAGGGAGTCATATATATGGTGATGGACAAACAAAAATGTACAACCCAATATTTCACAATGTTAGAAACCATTAAAACATCAATAAAAAAAATAAAGCTGCTTTAACAATATCAGTATTAGTATAGGAAAAAAAAAATAAGAAAGTGAAAAGACAATCCACAATATAGGAGAAAATATACTTAAATTACATATCTGATAAGGGATTTGCATCCAGAATATAAAAACTCTTGCAACTCAACAATAAAAAGGCAACTCATTAAAAATAGGCAAAGATTGAATAGACATTTCTCCAAAGATTTGCAAATGACCAATAAGCACATGGAAAGATTCTCAACATAAATCGTCATTAAAGAAATGCAAATCAAAACCACATTGAAATACTACTTCACACTCTCTAGGACAGCTATAATAAAAAAGACAGACAATGACATCTTTTGAGAATGACGTAGAAAAATGGGAACCCAGATGCATTGCTGTTGAGTTGTAAAATGGTGTCATCACTTTGGAAAACAGTTTGGCAGTTTCTCAAAATGTGCAGCATATAGTTACCATATGAAACATCGATTCCACCTCTAGGAATATACCCAAGAGAACTGAAAGCATATGTCCGCATAAAAACTTGCATATGAGTGTTCATGGCAGCATTGTTCTTAATAGCCCCAAATTGAAAACAACCCAAATGTCCATCAACTGATGAAGGTGTAAACAAAATGTGGTATATCCATAGAATGGAATTTTAGTTGGCAATAAAAAAATCAAGTAACTATACATGCTACATGAATGAACCTTGAGAACATCATGCTAAGTGAAAGAAGCCAATCATAAAAAATCGCACATTATACATTTCTGTTTATATGAAAAGTACAGATAAAGCAAATCTATAGAGACAGAAAGTAGATTAGCGGTTGCCTATGACTGGTACAGGCATACCTCGGAGATATTGCAGGTATGGTTCCAGACCACTGCGATAAAGCAAATATTGCAATAAAGTGAGTCACATGAATTTTTTGGTTTCCCAGTGCATATAAAAGTTATGTTTACACTAGGTGTGATCTGTGAAGCATACAATAGCATTATGTCTAAAATACAATGTACTTACCTTAATTAAAAAATACTTTATTGCTAAAAAATGCTAACCATCATCTGAACCTTCAGCAAGTTGTGATCTTTTTGCTGATGGAGGGTCTTGCCTCAGTGTTGATGGCTGCTGATTGATCAGGGTGGTGGTTGCTGAAGATTGGGGTGGCTGTGGCAATTTCCTAAAATAAGACAACAATGAAGTTTGCCACATTGATTGACTCTTCCTTTCATGAGCAATTTCTCTGCAACATGTAATACTGTGTGATAGCATTTTACCCACAGTAGAACTTCTTCCAAAATTGGAGTCAATCCTCTCAAACCCTGCCACTGCTTTATCAACCAAGTTTATGTAATATTCTAAATTCCTTGGTATCTCAACATTCTTCACAGCATCTTCACCAGAACTAGATTCCATCTCAAGAAACCACTTTCTTTGCTCATCCATAAGAAGCAACTCCTCATCTGTTAAAGTTTTATCATGAGATTGCAGCAATTCAGTCACATCTTCAGGCTCCACTTCTAATTCTAGTTCTCTTGCTGTGTCCACCACATCTGCAGTTACTTCCTCCACTGAAGTCTTGAACAAGGGCTTAAAGTCATCCATGAGGGTTGGAATCAACTTTTTCCAAACTCCTGTTAATGTTGATATTTTGACCTCTTTCCATAAATCACAAAATTTCTTAATGGCATCTAGAATGGTGAATCCTTTCCAGAATGTTTTCAATTTACTTTGCCCAGATTCATCAGAAAAATCACTATCTATGGCAGCTATAGCCTTACAAAATGTATCTCATAAATAATAAGACTTGAAAGTCAAAATGACTCCTTGATCCATGGGCTGTAGAACAGATGTTGTGTTAGCAGGCATGGAAACATTTATCTCATTGTACATCTCCAGCAGAGCTCTTGGGTGACCAGGTGCATTGTCAATGAGCAGTAATATTTTGAAAGGAATGTTTTTTACTGGGCACTAGGTCCCAACAGTGGGCTTAAAATATTCAGTAAACCATGTTGTAAACAGATGTGCTGTCATCTAGGCTTTGTTGTTCCATTTATAGAGCACAGGCAGAGTAAATTTAGCATAATTCTTAAGGGCCCTAGGACTTTCAAAATGGTAAATGAGCATTGGCTTCAACTTCAAGTCACCAGGTGTGTTAGCCCCTAATGAGAGAGTCAGCCTGTCCTTTGAAGCTTTGAAGCCAGGCATTGACTTCTCCTCTCTAGCTATGAATGTCCTAGATGGCATCTTCTTCCAATATAAGACTGTTTCATCTACATTGAAAATCTGCTGTTTAGTGTAGCCACCTTCACTAATTATCTTAGATCTTCTGAATATCTTGCTGCAGCTTCTACATCAGCACTTGCTGCTTCACCTTGCACCTTCATGTTATGGAGATGGCTTCTTTGCTTAAACCTCATGAACCAACATCTTCTAGCTTCAAACTTTTCTTCTGGTGCTTTCTCACCTCTCTCAGCCTTCATAGAATTGAAGAGAGTTAGGGGCCTTTCTCTGGATTAGGCTTTGCCTTAATGGAATGTTGTGGCTGGTTTGATCTTCTATCCAGACCACTAAAACTTTCTCCATCTCAGCAATAAGATTGTTTTGCTTTCTTATCATTTGTGTCTTCACTGGAATAACATTTTTAATTTCTTTCAAGAATGTTTCCTTTGCATTCACAACTTGGCTAACTGTTTGGTGTAAGAAGCCTAGCTTTTGGCCTTGCTTATATTTTGACATGCCTTCCTCGCTAAGCTTAACAATTTCTAGCTTTTGATTTAAAGTGAGAGATGTGTGACTCTTCCTCTCACTTGAACACTTAGAGGCCATTGTAGGGTTATTAGTTGTCCTAATTTCAATATTGGTGTGTCTCAGGGAACAGGGAGACCTGAGGAGCGGCAGACAGATGAGGGAATGGCTGGTCAGTGGAGCAGTCAGAATACACAAAACATTCATTGATTAAGTTCACCGTGTATTATGGGCGTGGTTCATGGCTCCCCAACAATTGCAATAGTAACATCAAAGATCACTATCACAGATTGCCATAACAAATATAGTAATAATGAAAAAGAAATATTTTAAGAATTAGCAAAATGTGACACACAGACATGAAGTGAGTAAATACTGTTGGAAAAATGGTGCTGATAGACTTGCTCGATGCAGTGTTGCCCCAAACCTTCAATTTGTAAAAAATGCAATATCTGCAAAGTGCAATAAAGCAAAGCACAATAAAACAAGGTATGCCTGTACAGGAGTAGGGATTTGGGAGTACTACTGATAATAGGTAAGGGTTTCTATTGGGGTGAAGAAAATATTCTAAAATTAGACTGTGGTGATGATAGATTAATTCTATGCATACACTGGAAACCACTAAATTGTCTCCTTTAATTTTTTTAATACTTTTTCTATGTGAATTGTAGCTCACTAAAGCTGTTAAAAATAGTGCATAGAGTCCCCTGTATCATTAAATCAACTTCCCCCAATAGTAACACCTCATGTAACTGTAGAACAATATCAAAACCATGAAATTGATGTTGGTACAATACTGTTAAGTAGATGACAGACCTCATTCAGTTTTTATGTGCCTTCATTTGTGTATGTGTTTCTGTCTGTGTTTAATTATATGCACATTTAATAGATTAATGTAACCACCACCAAAATCAAGGTGTAGAACTCTTCCATCACCACAGACTCCCTCATGCTGCCTTTTTATATTCACACTCATCTCCAGCACCTGTTCTTTGTCAATCACTAAGACAATCACTAATCTGTTTTCCAGCTATCTAATTTTGTCATTTCAAGTATGTTATATAAATGGAATCATAAAGTATATAAACTTTTGAGATAGGCCTTTTCCACAAAGTGTAGTGCCCTTGAGATCCAGCCAAGTTGTTTTATATATCAATAGTTATTTTTGTTGCTGAGTAGTACTTCATTGTATGGATGTACCCGATTTTGGGTAACCTTTCACCTATTAAAAGACATTTAGATGGTTTCCAGTATTTTGCTACTGCAAATAAATTTTCTAAAATTCATGGATAAGTTTGTTGATGAACATAAATTTTTGTTTCTCTGGTTTGACTGCACAAGAGTGCTATTGATGGTTTATATGGTAAGTACATGTTTAGTTTTTAAGAAATGATGAGATTATTTTACATAGAGGCTGCACCATTTTACATTCTCAACCTATATGAGAGAGTGAGTTTCTCTATTGCCATTTTCTCAACATACTTGCCAGTATTGGTATTAACACTATTTAAAGAATTTTTTTTGTTTTTTGGCAGGGAAGGATTTGCCCTAACCTAACATCTGTTGCCAATCTTCCTCTTTTTTTTTTCTTCTCCCCAAAGCCCCAGTGCATGGCTGTATATCCTAGTTGTAATTCCTTCTAGTTCTTCTATGTGTCCTATGGCAACTGACAGATGGGTGGTGTGGTTCTGTGACCAGGAAATGAATTCGGGCTGCGGAAGTGGAGAGTGCTGAACTTTAACTACTAGACCATCAGGGCCGACTCTTAAAGAAATTTTTTAGCTGCTCGAAAATGTATGTAGTTATATCTCATTATAGCTTTGATTTGAATACCCTTAAAGGCTAATAATGTTGAACATCTTTTCGTATGCTTATTTGTCATCCATGTATCCTCTTGGATGAATATCTGCTCATTTTTGCCTATTTTCTTTCTTATTTATTTTTTGTGAGGAAGATCGGCCCTGAGCTAACATCCACTGCCAATCTTCCTCTTTATGCTGAGGAAGATTATCCCTGAGCTAACATCTGTGCCCATCTTCCTCCATTTTGTATATGGGATGCTGCCACGGTATGGCTTGATGAGCGGTGCATAGGTCCATGCCTGGGATGTGAACCTGTGAACCCCAGGCCGCCGAAGCGGAGCATGCAAACTTAACCAGTATGCCACCATACTGGCCCCTTGCCCATTTTCTAAGGGGATTGTTTGTTTTTTTACTATTGTTTTTTTTAAAATTTAGTTTTATTTTTTTCCAGCTTTATTGAGATATAATGGACATAACATTGTGTAAGTTTAAGGTGTATAATGTGGTGATTTGATACATGTATATATTGTGAAATTATTACCACAACAGGGTTAGTTAATACCCCCATCACCTCACATGATTACCATTTTTGTGTGAGTGATGAGAACATTTAAGATCTACTCTCCTAGCAACTTTCAAGTGTATAATACAGTGTTGTTGACTATAGTCACCATTTGATCCCCAGAATTTATTCATTGTAAACTGGAAATTTATACCCTTTAACCATCATCTCCCATTTCCTGCACACTCCATCCCCCAGCCACTGGCAACCACCATTCTACTCTCTGTTTCTATAAGTTCAGCTTTTTTAGATTCCACATATAAGCAATATCATACAGTATTTGTCTTTCTCTGTCTGACTTATTTCACTTAGCATAATGCCCTCAAGTTCCATCCATGTCATAAATGGCAGAATTTCCTTCTTTTTAAAGGCTAAATAATATTCCAAAAATAATACACCACATTTTCTTTACCCATTCATTCACTGATGGACATTTAGTTTGTTTCCATATCATGGCTATTGTGGTTAATGCTGCAATGACCCTGGGAGTGAAGATACCTCTTTGAGATAGTGATTTCATTTCCTTTGGATATATACCCAGAAGTGGGATTACTGGATCATATGGTACTTCTATTTTTAATTTTCTGAGGAACCTCCATACTGTTTTCCATAGTGGCTGCACCAATTTACATTCCCACCAACAATGCACAAGGGTCCCTTTTCTCCACATCCTTGCCAACACTTGTTATCATTAGTCTTTTTTATGATAGCCATTCTAATAGGTGTGAGGTGATATCTCATTCTGGTTTTGATTTGCATTTCCCTGATGATTAGTGATGTTGAGCATCTTTTTATGTGCCTGTTAGCCATTTGTATGTCTTCTTTGGAAAAATGTCTATTCAGATCCTCTGTCCATTTTTTCATCAGATTGCTTATCTTTTTGCTATTGAGTTGTATGAGTTCCTCATATATTTTGGATATTAACCCTTTATCAGATAGATGGTTTGTATATATTTTCTTCTATTATGTAGGTTGCCTTTTCATTTTGTTGATTGTTTCTTTTGCTGTGCAGAAGCTTTTTAGTTTGACATAGTCCCATTTGTTTATTTTTGGTTTGTTGCTTGTGCTTTTGGTGTCATATCCAAAAAATTTTTGCCAAGACTAATGTCAAGGAGATTTTCCCTTATGTTTTCTTCTAGGAGCTTTACAGTTTCAGGTCTTATATTTAATTCTTTCATCCATTTTGAGTTTAATTTATGTGAGTGGTATAAGATAGGGGTGCAATTTTAGTCTTTTGCATGTGATTATCCAATTTTCCCAGCACCATTTATTGAAGAGACTATCCTTTACCCATTGAGTATTCTTGTTTCCCTTGTGAAATATTAGTCGACTGTATATGTGAGGTTTGTTTCTGTGCTCTTGATTCTGTTCCATTGGTCTTTGTGTCTATTTTTATGCCAGTACCACTGTTTTGATTACTATAGCTTTGTAAAATAGTTTAAAATAAGAAAGTGATGCCTCCAGCTTTGTTCTTCTTTCTCAGGATTTCTTTGCTTATTTGGGGTCTTTTGTGGAGAGAGTAAAAAGATTAGTGGTTTTCATGGGTTTCAGGGGATGAATAGGCAGAGCACAGAATATTTTTAGGGCAGTGAAAGTACTCTGTGTGATACCATAATAATTAATACATTATTGTCATTATACATTTGTCTAAACCCATATAAAGTACACCACCAAGAGTGAACCATAATGTAAACTATGGACTTTGGGTCGTTATGATGTGTCAAAGTAGGTTCATCATTTGTAACAAAGGTACTGTTCTGGGGCTGGCCCAGTGGCATAGTGGTTAAGTTCTCGCACTCTGCTTTGGTGACCTGGGGTTCGCAGGTTCAAATCCCAGGTGCAGACCTACACTGCTCATGAAGCCATGCTGTGGCAGCATCTCACATACAAAATGGAGGAAGATGGGCACAGATGTTAACTCAGGGCTAATCTTTCTCAGAAAAAAGAGAAAGATTGGCAATGGATGTTAGTCAGGACCATTCTTCCTCACCAAAAAAGAAAAAAGGTACTGCTCTTTTGGAGAATGTTGAAAATGGTGGAAGCTATGCATGTGTGGGAGCAAGGGATATACGGGAAATCTCTGTACCTTTCCATCAATATTGCTGTGAACTAAAAAAAATTAAGTCTTAATAAAAAATCAACTAAAAATAAAAGAAAACAATACTGGAGGAAATAAGGCACAAAATAACCAACACATAGAAAGCAAATAGCAAAATGGCAAAAGTCTGTCCTTGTCAGTAATTACTTTAACTGTAAATGGATTAAATTCCCCAACCAAAAGACAGAGATTGGCTGAATGGATTAAAATAAAATGGTCCAACTACATACTATTTACAAGATGCTCACTTTAGATTCAAAGACACAAATAGGTTGAAACTCAGAGGATGGGAAAAGTTATTACATGCCAATAAGAACCAAAAGAGAGCTGGAGTGGCTATAGTAATATTAGGAAAAATAGATTTTAAGTAAAAAATGGTTACAAGAGACAAAAAAGGAAAGTATATATTAATAAAAGTTTCAATATAGCAAGAAAATATAAGAATTATAAACATTTGCATACCTAATAACAGATCCTCAAAATATATGAAGCAAAAATTGACTTAATTGAAGGGAGAAATTAACAATTTTACAATAACAGTTGGAGACTTTAATACCCCACTTTCAACAGTGGATAGAACAATAAGATAGAAGATAGTAAGGAAATGGAGGAATTGAACAATGCAGTAAACTAACAAGACCTAACAGACATATCTAGGACACTCCGCCAAACAACAGAATACACATTTTTCTTAAGTGCACTTGGGACAATCTCCAGGACAGATCATATATTAGATCACAAAACAAGTCTCAATAGATTTTAAAAGATATCATAGGAAGCATTTTCTCTGACAATAATGGGATAAAGTTAGAAACCAATAATTGAAGGAAAATGGGAAAATCCACGTGTTTGTGGAAATTAAACAACCAATGGGTCAAAAAGGAAATCACGAGGGAAATTAGAAAATGCTTAGAGACAAATGGAAACAAAACCACAACATACCAAAACTTATGGGATGCAGCAAATGTGGTGCTCAGAGGGAAATTTATGGCTATAAATGCCTACATTTAAAAATAAAGATCTCAAAATAATAACCTAGCTTTATTCCTAAGGGACTAGAAAAAGAAGAGCAAACTAAACCCAAAGGTAGCAGAAGGAAGGAAATAAAGAACAGGGCAGAGATAAGCAAAGTAGAGAATAGAACAACAATAGAGAAAATCAATGAAACCCAAAATTGGTTCAATGAAAAGATTAACAAAATTGACAAACCTTTAGCTAAACTGACAAAGAGAAAAGAGAGAAGACACAAATAACTAAAATCAGAAATGAAAGTGGGGCATTACTACTGACCTTACAGAGATAAAAAGAATTATAAGAGAATACTATGAACAACTATGTATTAATAAATATTTTTCATTTTCTGTATATCATATCTTGACATCTTTTTTCCAGTATGTTGTTTTATTTTTATTTTTTATATTTTTCCCAGCTTTAGTGAGATATAATTGACACATAACATTGCATAAATTTAAGGCATATAATGTGTTGATTTGATACATTTATATATTGTGAAATGATTACCACCATAGCATTAGTAACACCTGCATCCCATCACATAGTTACCATTTCTTTTTTGTTGTGAGGACATTTAATATCTACCCTCTTAGCAACATTCAAGTATATGATACAGTATTACTAGCCATAATCACTATACTGTACATTAGGTCCCCAGAAATTGTTAATCTTACAACTGGAAGTTGATACCCTTTGACCAACATTTCCCCTTTTCCCTCACACGAACCCCTGGTGATCACCAGTCTACTGTTTCTCTAAGTTTGACATTTTTAGATTCCACAAATAAGTGATATCATACAGTATTTGTCTTTCTCTGTCTGACTTATTTCACTTAGCATAATGCCTTCAAGTTTAATCCAAGTTGTCAAAAATGGCAGGATTACCTTCTTTCTCATGGCCGAATAATATTCCATTGTTATATGTATATATCTAACATTCTCTTTATCCATTCATCCATTCATGGACACTTAGGTTGTTTCCATATCTTGGCTATTGTGAATAATGCTGCAATGAACATGGGAGTGCAGATATCTCTTGGACATAGTGATTTCATTTCCTTCAGTTAAATACCTAGAAGTGAGATTGCTGGATCATATGGTAGTTCTATTTTTAATTTTTGGAGGAACCCCCATACTGTTTTCCATAGTGGCTGTACCAATTTGCATTCCCACCAACAGTGCACAAAGGTTCTGTTTTCTCCACACTCTTGCCAACACTTTTTATCTCTTGTCTTTTTGATGTTTTGACGTTTTGAAAAAAACCTTTCTTTCTAGGGAGAGACTTCCCCTTTCAGGGTTAGTCAATTCAAGGGCCCAGCCTAGAACATGTCTTTGATATGAAAACTAACCAACCCAGAGCCATGCCTGTTTTATCTGGACCATACACTCCAGGAGGCCCTAATCATCCCAGGGCCAGGTGTCAAGCAACTAGGGACCACCCCTATAGCCCAAAGCCCACTGAAATTGTTCAAACTAGCCAATCCTAAACTGTTCTCCCTGCCTTGTCTTGCCTTTCCCACAGAAACCCCAATAAAGGCTCTTGCCTAAACCTATTGCTTGCTCCTGTTTATGCTTCCTGAACAAAACTTGGTGTTCCTCCTGTGGTCCTGTTTGGTGAGCCATGCCTCTTATGGGAAACTGTGAGTAACATTAAACTTTTCTTTCAATAGCATTGACCTCTCCATGTTATCACTCAGTTACCTTTATAAATTAAAACTTGGGCACAAAACAATTGATGCAGCAAGCAGGGTAACTCAGTGTTCAATGGACAGGGCTTACGTTGAGACTGCTTTTGGCTTACTGAATGGATTTACCAAACAGCTATCTGGGAAAGCACTGCTGGCTGTTGATATGATTGTGCTCAGGCTGCCACTGCTTCATGCTATGTCTGCCATATACTGCCATGATATTCCAACCCAAATTGTGAGAAGACCTCAAAGGCACGTGCCTCTGTGGTACACCTCATTTAGTCTTAGGTGCTGAAGTCTAGGTTGGTGGTTGCCGTAATTCCCTAGTTGGCACCTTACCTTGGACAGCTAGGTCCAGCGGGCCAAATGGAGTTTCCCTGGTTTGACACACCAAGGTTCAGGCAGTGACCCCATGGGTGATTAAGACAATTGGCTAACTTACAAGGGAAAGCCTCCCCCTCAAAGGGAGTGAGGAGAGGCTTCCTGCAATGAGACTGTGTTGGGTGCAAATCTGATCAACCGACCTACCAGCACTGAAGTCAGCAGTGGGCACTCGGGCTCCCTACCTGAGTCTCTCCTCTCCATGAGTGATTAAGCACATTGGCCTACCTTTCTAGAGAGCATCCCTGGTGAAGAATCTTCATGTTGGTCCCTGGTGAGCAATAGGGATCTGCTGGTAGTATGGCCCAGGGCACTCTTGGGGAAAACCATGGTACTCAAATGTAATATGTTGTTTCAAAGGTGAATCTCTTTGTTGTTGCTTGCTCTGCTGCTCTCGCAATTCATCCCCCAACCAAGTGGGATATAAGAGATCCCATCCTTAGAGACCTGTGGCTCAGCATTTAATCAAAAAAAAAAAAAAAAAGGAAGGAGTACTTTGATCCTGTTCATCATAAAACACCTGACACCTGAGGAGGTTTCTCAGCTCATTTGAGATTACAAACCTCCATGTCAAAAAGTGCTTGGGCACTTTTAAATGCTGCTACCTATTGACATGCTAAGAGTCTTCTCCTTAAAACCAAATTGTCATAAAATCAGAATACCACCACTTTTGCTTTCTTGTAAGTAGATCCCAGGCCCTCCACAGGTTGATTGGGATGCTATAGAAAGGGACGATGCCGCTCATAGCCGAGTCCACTTGGGACCACCAGGAGCTTATCAGGTAAACACCCAAAAGAAAAAAAGCTGTTGGAGGCAGACAGGAGACAGAAATGAAGGAAAGAAAAGGGAAAAAAAGGAAAAAGTTTAGCCACCTAGAGATACAAGCCACTCTAAAAGATTTTGCATAAAAGAAAAATGGGGAAAGGGGCAGTCCCAAGGACAGGCTGTCTAGAGGCAAGGCCTCTTTCCCCTTCCCTTTTTTCCTCCAATCAGCCAAAGACAGAAACTAGGACTAAGACTTCAGGTGGCCAAAAGTCTAAAACAGAAAAAAATGAAAAAAGACTGCCATTTTAGGGGGATACAATGTAGCCCAAGGAAAAAAAAAGGGGGGAACTTTAGCTAATACTATAGTGGTAATCATATTGCAATATATAAATGTATTAAATCAACATGTTTTGCACCTTAAAGTTACATAATGTTATATGTCAATTATATCTCAATAAAAATTAATTAATTAAAAATAAAGGAAATGGTAAAAAAAAAAAAAAACCTTATGTACTGAGCAAATGCCAGGTCTAACAAACATAATGCCAGTCCTAGATTACTTATTGACTTGAAAACAAACCCCTAGAAAATAAAAGATGATTAAATAAATTATGATACATATATAATTTTTAATATAAATATATAATAGATAAATTATGTATATATATACATGTATAATATAACTAAATTAAAATAAAGTCCCATAATTAGAACCAATTGGAAATCCAAAATTTATATACTAAAGAATTTATATAACAAAAAGATAAAAAGAGTGCTGATTGGCTTTTGTGCCTCTACAACCTAGGTGCTAAATTTACTTCAACATTTACTAAAATACACCAATTGACAAAAGCTTAATGGACTAGGGATCAAATTATAGCTACACCTGAGGATCCCACTAAATTTAAACATTGTGCTGCCTATACTCTTAAGAAGATAACTAAATATAAAATGGAGGCAAAAAGCATGTGCCTCACTTTAACCATAGCTGTCCCTAAATTTCCCATAGTCATAGTCCCCATTACTTTAAAATATTCTATGTTGGGCATAGAAGCTCTGACACAATAAATAAAGAATTAAAATTAAAGTAAGTCTTTGAACAATTACAAATTGGCTTGATAAGATGGGACCCCATTAACACCTAGTTAAAATAGTTACTATGGTCCAATATAAGTTAAAACAGGGCCTTCAAGGATTAAAATTTATAATTAATTTATAAAATCTATAATTAACAAAGGAGTGATTATCCCCACTGTGTCTCCATTTGACAGCTCAATTTTGCTTGTTCATAAATCTGGAAAAAATAAAGGGTGCCTCATGATGGATTACTACAACCTTAATATTGTGTTCCCATCCATCAAGACCCCCATACCGAATATGCAATGTTATTAAAATTACTAATTCTATTCAATCAACAACTGGTAAATATTTTGCTCCTATAAAGCTGGCTGACATGTTCTGTTCAATGCCTATTTCAACAGCCTCTCAAGTGCAGTTTGCTTCTACCTCCAAAGGTACACAATGCACTTTTTCCAGACTACTCATGGGGTACCTCAAGAGCTTTACCATCACACACAGTCTTTACAGACAAGATCTTGACCACATCCACCTTTCTCCAGAAACAGGTATAACATATATTAATAACATCCTCCTCCAAGGAGATTCATTTGACGTATTTATTAATGATACCTAAGTCCAGCATCTTTTAGTTCTTTTTGGGTTCTTGGTGGCATCATAGTCTTCATTGACAAATTTTGCTTCAAAATTAAAATTAATAGGCACTCCTGTTAGTGCCCTCAAAAACTCCTTCACTGTAGAATCTTTGGCAACCTCTTCTCATACCTCCTGGAGTCCCTAAACTGCTTATGATGGCCATAAGTTACCTAAGGGCTTCTGATACAAGAAACTGCCCCTCTTGACCTCATGCTGTACACCATTAGAGCAACAAATGACTGGCTACCTACTGGTCTCTTCTGGATATAGAAGCTCTCACAGCCCCTGAGCCTGTGACCCTCCATATCCAGCTGCCCGTTATGCTTTGGGTCATGGAAACAGCATCCCACAAACTCAGTATGGCTACTGAGGCCTCCTTAAGACAGGCTGGAACCAAACCTGAGCCCTCTGGCATAGTCTACCTGTAGGAGGGGATGACTTCCCTTGTATTCAGTTCCTTGCCAGATGCCAGAGGTCACCCTTCCCCTAGACTCCTTGGCTACCTGGGAAGCCCTTTGGATTACTGAGTAAACAGCTATAGGAGTTCATGGACCATAAAAATGGCACTGTTAACCATCATGTGTGATGTAGCTTAATGGAATGTTGTTGTTCTCCATCCCTTTGGCATAATATCCCTGATAAGGGACAGGACCCAAGAAATAATATACTTGGCCAAACATCAGGCAGTCATCTTAACACTGGATGCCCAGGCCAACAAGTGCCCTCTTCTTCACATTTGTTATAAACTATTGAGCTGTTGCCTAAGAGATTTCCCCTTCAGGGTAAAACAAAAACAAAAATAAAACTCTGGGAATCTCTCGCCTAACAGATGCCCAAAATTTAAATCAAAACCACACGTCTCCACATATACTAAAGCTACAATACAGTGTCTTGCCAGGACACTCCTTATGCCCTTTGAAGTTATAGACATTACTAGTAGCTACCCAAGACACATATTTCACTTTTCAAAACACACAATGGTGGACTCTTGAAAGAGACATTCAATAAAACTTTCATGTCCCTAATAGGTCCCAAATACCCAGTTTAACTGAGAGACATAATGGTCTCCTCAAACAATTCCTTTTCAAATTCCAGTCTGAATAACCCCTGAATGAATCTCTATCTTGTCCCAGGCCTTAAACTATCTTTATAAATTTTGGATCTTGCCCCGATTCCATAAGGACTGGAGGCCAGATTGAGTGTACCTATTCTCCTGGGACCCATTAGCCATAGACTGTCTCACGGGCAGGCAGCTGCTCAAATAGGACTAATTTGAACATAAATTTCCACCAAAAACCTATCAGGTGCAGCTACATACCATTCTGATGACTGTTGGTCTTATTACTACTGGTCTGGGTCCTTTTACTGATTTACAATCTGGAGGCCCAAACCCTTCAAGTAAGCCATTGTTTCAACCAAACGTGGCAAATGCTAAGACATACATCAACTCTAATGGGTGCTCACTTAAGAAGGATACCCCAAGTCCCACACCCCAGACTATCACCCTGACCTAAGAACTCACCACTGGATATGACATTGCCTCAGACAACAACACTCCAATCCAAGACCTCACTGTTGGGGATGACTTTGCCCTTTGTGCTAGAGACAATTTCACCCCAGGCACTAAAACCTTCACCCATAAAACTGCCTCTACTAAAGCAAATTTCACCCAGAACATTTTTGCTTTCCTTACTTTGATATTAGTGATCCTATTACATTTCCTGAGCTTGTTATCTGCTTAGCCCATGATCCTTGTATATTCCTTGCTTTCTGCTAAAACGTATACCGCTACACTCCCATGCCTAAAAGGAAATCTTGTAGAGGTTACTACTATATGTGCCATTCTAAAAATTAATGAAAATTATTGCTTTCTCCAAGAGATACCTGCCGCATATCAGTCAACCCCTCAACCCCCTGGGCAGAGGACCACTCACTCCCCAGTGCCCTCTCCTACTACTGTCCTCCAGCTTTCCACCACAATCTCATGTCTTGAATCTCCAACCATGACCACCACAACTCCTTCCCTTTAATTACACACGAATACCTCTAATCTTTACAGGAACTTAACAGTTCATACCCTCCAACAATGTAACTGCCAGATCTGCCACTTTAACCTAAATGTATTTCTAAAATACTTTATAATTCCACCAAGATATTGTTAGAGACCCCCAAAATTTCAGATCTACTTGGCTAATGCCATAGAAATAAAAAACCTAATTATGGGTTAGCCTAAAAGAAGTCCTTATAATTTTACTTGTGTCCTTCCTTTCTTAATCTCATAAAAAATGTTTTCTGTACTATTTGGGGCAACTTATGCCCTACTACCAAAAGTCTCCATTGTCATTACCCCAAAGTTTCCTTAACATGATGTCAAAACACTAGAGGACCAATTGTATTAATCATATTTTTGATTTTCTGTATATTATGATCTTTTGATATCATAAAAAAATCTTTCTGGCCTGGGAAGAGACTGTCCCTTCCAGGTCTAGCCAATTCTTAGAGATAGCAAACTAACTAATCCAGAGCCATACCTGCTCTATCTGGACCATAGACCCCAGTAAGCAATATTCCTCTGCCTTAATCATCCTAGGGCCAGGTGCCAGGCAACTAAAGACCACCCTTATAGCCCAAATCCCATTGAAATTATTCAAACTGGCCAATCCTAAACTGTTCTCCCTGCCCTGCCTTGCCTTTCTTATAGAAACCCCAATAAAGGCTCTGGCCTAAGCCTATCATTTGCTCCTGTTTCTGCTTCCTGAGCAAAACCTGGTGTTCCTCCTGTGGCCCTGGGTGGTGAGCTGTGCTTCTTGTTTCTAGGGGAATTGTAAGTAACGTTAAATTTTTCTTTCAATGGCATTGAGCTCTCTGTGTTGTCACTCAGTCACCTTTATATATCAAGACCTGGGCACAAAACAAACTGTACACCAACAAATTACATAACCTAGAAGGAATGAACAAATTCTTGGAAACACACAAATTACCTAAACTGACTAAAGAAGGAATCTAAAATCTCAAAAGACCTATAACAAATAAAGAAATGGAGTCAGTAATGAAAAACCTCCCAACAATAAAATGTCCTGGGTCTGATGGCTTCACCATTGAATTCTACCAAATATTTAAAGAAGAAATAACGTCAATCCATCTCAAACTCTTCCAAAAAATTGAAGAGAAAGGAATAATTCCTAACTCATTCTATGAGGCCAGCATTACTTTGATAACAAAGCCTGATAAAGACTTCACAAAAAGGAAAATTACAGACTAATGTCCCTTATGAGCGTACGTGTAAAAATCCTCAACAAAATGGCAAATTGAATCCAACAGATTATTAAAAGGATTATTCACTCTGACCAAGTGGGATTTATCCTAAGAGTGTAAGGGTGGTTGAGCATAAGAAAATCAATCAATATTACTATATCATGTTAATAGAATGAAGGGAAAAACCCACGTGATCCTCTCAATTGTCTCAGATAAGGCATTTGACGAAATCCAATACCCTTTCATGGTAAAAACTATCAGAAAGTAGGAATAGAGGGGAAATTCCTCAACATGATAAAGAGTATTTATGGAAAACCCATAGCTAGCATCATACTCAATGGTGAAAGACTGAAAGCTTTCTCCCTATGATCAGGAACCCAAGACAAGGAGACCTGCTTTCACTGCTGCTTTTCAACAATATATTGGAAGTTCTATACAGAGCTATTAAACAAGGAAAAGGAAGAAAAACATCCAAATTGGGAGAGAAGAGGTAAAACTATCTCCATTCACAGATGACATGATCCTATGTGTGTGTGTGTGTGTGTGTGTGTGTGTATATATATAACCTCAAAGATACCAGAGGAAAACTACTAGAGCTAGTAAACAAATTTAGCATAGTTACAGGGTACAAGATCAACAAACAAAAATCAGTTTTGTTTCTATATACCAGCAATAAGAGTCTTAAAAGGAAATTAAAATAGTAGTCTGATTTAAAATGGCATCTAAAAGAATTAAATACTTAGGAATAAATCTAACCAAGGAGGCAAAAGACTTGTATGCTGAAAACTAGGAAACATTACTGTAAGAAGTTAAAGAAGACCTAAATAAAGGGGAAGATATTCTGTGCACATAGATTGGAAAATTTAACATTGTTAAGATGTCAATACTACTGAAAACTATGTACAGATTCTATGTAATCCCTATCAAAATTCCAGCAACCATCTTTACACAAATGGAAAATCCAATTCTCAAATTCATGTGGAATTTCAAGTGGCTTGAATAGCCAAAACAATCTTGATAAAAGAACAAAGTTGGAGGTTTCAAACTTCCTGATTTCAAAACTTACTGCAAAGCTATAATAATCAAAACAGTGTGTTACTGGCATAAAGACAGACATATAAACCAATGGAATAGAATAGAGGGCCTAGAAATAAACCCTCACATATATATTCAAATGATTTTCAACAAGAATGCCAAGACCATTCAATGAGGAAATGACAGTTTTTTTTAAACAAATGATGTTGAGAAAACTGGATATCCGTATGCAAAGGATGAAGTTAGATCCTTACCTTATACCATATGCAAAAATTAAGTCAAAATGGATCAAAGGTCTAAACATAAGAACTAAAAATTATAAAACTCGTAGAAGAAAACATAGGAAAAGGTTTATGACACTGGATTTCACAAAGATTTATTGTTTATGATACCAAAAACATAGGAAACAATGGTAAAAATAGATAAATTGGACTACATAAAAATTAAAAGCTTCTCTGGATCAAAGAACACAATCAACAGTGTGAAAAGGCAGACCACAGAATGGGAGAAAATATTTGCAAATCATATATGTGATAAGGGTTTAATATGCAGAATATGTAAAGAATTCCTACAACTTAACAAAAACCAAAATGACTTGATTAAAAAATGGGAAAAGGACTTGATAGACATTTCTCCAAAGATATACAAATGGCCAATAAGCACATGAAAAGGTACTCAACATTTCTAATCATGAGGGAAATTCAAATCAAAACCACAATGAGATATCACCTTGTACTCATTAGAATGGTTTCTATAAAAAACAAACAGGAAATAACAAGTGTTGGTAAGGATGCAGAGAAATTGGAACTTTCGTACACTGTTAGTGGGAGTGTAAAATGGTGCAGCTGCTATGGAAAACAGTACAGCGGTTACTCAAAAACTTAAAAATAGAAATACCCTATGATCCAGCAATCCCACTCCTGGGTATATACCCAAAAGAAATGAAAGCAGGTATTCACCCAGATATTTGTACACCCATATTTTTAGCAGCATTATTCACAATTGCCAAAATGCAGAAGCAACCCAGATGTCCTTCGATGGATGAATGGATAAACAAAATGTGGTATGTACATACAATAGAATATTATTCAGCCTTAAAAAGGAAGCACATTCTGAGACCTGCTACAATGTAGATGAACCTTCAGGACATTATTCTAAGTGACATAAGCCAGTCAAAAAGAGACAAATACTGTATGAGTCCACTTATATAAGGTACCTAGAGTAGTCAAATTTATAGAGATAGAAAGTAGAATGTTTGTTGTCAGGGACTAGGGGAGAGGAGAGTGAGGAGTTGTTTAATAGGTACAGAATTTCAATTTTTTAAGATGAAAGAGCTCTGGAGATGGATGGTGGTGATGGTTGCACTACAATATGAATGTACTTAATATTCCTGAACTGTACACCTAAAATGTTTAAGATGGTAAATTTTATCTTATGTGTATTTTACCACAATTAAAATAAAAGTGATTTCAGTCATCTTAAATTTGTTAAGACTTGTTTTGTGACCTAATATATGATCTATCCTGGAGAATGTTCCATGTGCACTTGAAGAGAATGTTATTCTGCTGCTGTTTGGTGGATTCTTCTGTATATGTCTGTTAGGTCCATTTGGTCTATAGTGTTCTTTAAGTCCACTGTTTCCCTATTGATTTTATGTCTGGATGTTCTATCCATTCTTTAAAGTGGAGTATTGAAGTCTCCTACTATTATAGTATTGGTGCCTATTTCTCCCTTCAGTTCTGTCATGTTTGCTTTATATATTTAGGTTCTCTGACGTTGGGTGCATATATGTTTATAATATGTTACAGTTTCCTCACTAATTGATCCTTTTATTTTACCAATGGGTCAAAGAAGAAATCAAAAGGAATATCAGAAAATATCTCAAGACAAATTAAATGAAAATACAACATACTAAAACTTATAAGATACAGAAAAAGCAGTACTAAGTGGGAATTATAGCGATAAAAGCCTACATGAAAAAAGAAGAAAGATCTTAAATAAACAACCTAACTTTACACTTCAAGGAACTGGAAAAAAAAAAAGAACTAAACCCAAAGTTAGCCAAAGAAATGAAATAAAAATTAGAGCTGAAATAAATGAAATAGAGAATAGAAAAAAAGTCAACAAAACTAAGAGTTGGTTTTTGGAAAAGATAAACAAAATTGGCAACCTTTTAGCTAGACTAACTAAGGAAAAAATAAGGACGACTCAGATAAATACAATTAGAAATGAGAAAGGAGACATTACAACTAATGCCACAGAAATAAAGAGGATCATAAGAGACTACTATGAACAAGTATATGCCAACAAAATTGATAACCTAGAAGAAATGAATAAACTCCTAGAAACATACAACCTACCAAGACTGAATCATGAAGAAATAGGCAATCTGAATGGACAAATAATGAGTAAGGAGCTTGAATCAATAATCAAAAACCTCCCAACAAAGAAAAGCCTGGGGCCAGACAGCTTCACTGGAGATTTTTACAAAACATTAAAAGCAGAAATAACACTAATCTCAAACTCTTTCAAAAAATTGAAGAGGAGGAAACACTTCCAAATTCATTTTATGAGGCCAGCATTACCCTGATACCAAAGCCAGACAAGGACACTACAAGAAAAGAAAACTACAGGCCAGTATCCCTAATGAACATAGCTGCAAAAATCCTCAACAAAATACTAGCCATTGAAAATCAATAGCATAGTAAAAGAATCATGCACCATGATCAAGTGGGGTTATCCCTGGGGTACAAGGATAGTTCAACATACACAAATCAATTAATGTAATACACCACATTAACAGAATGAAGGATAAAAATCATATGATTATCTCAATAGATGCAGAAATAGCATTTGGCAAAATTCAACATCCTTTCAGGATAAAAACTCTCAACAAACCAGGTATAGAAGGAATTTACCTCAACATATTAATGGCTATATATGACAAATCCACAGCTAACATTATACTCAATGGTGAAAAGCTGAAAGATTTTCTTCTAAGATCAGGAACAAGACAAGGATGCCCACCCTTACTGCTTTTATTCAACATAGTACTGAAAGTCCTAGAGCAACTAGGCAAGAAAAAGAAATAAAAGGCATCCAAATCAGAAAGGAAGAAGTAAGTTATCTCTGTTTGCAAATGACATGATCTTATATTTTGAAAACCTTAAAGACACCACAAAAAAACTGTTAGAACTAATAAATGAATTCAATAAAGTTACATGATACAAAATCAACATACAAATTTTAGTTGTGTTTCTATACACTAACAATGAACTATCCCAAAAGGAAATTAACAAAACAATCTTGTTTACAATAGCGCCAGGAAGAATAAAATACTTAGGAATGAACATAACCAAGGAAGTAAAAAACATTTACACTGAAAACTACAAAACATTGATGAAAGAAATTAAAGAAGACACAAATAAATGGAAAAACATTCTGTGTTCATGGATTGGAATGCTTAATATTGTTTAAATGTCTATATTACCCAAAGTGATCTACAAATTCAATGCTATCCTCATCCAAGTCCAATGACATTTTTTACAGAAATGGAAAAAAACATTCCTAAGATTCATATGGAACCACAAAAGACCCCAAATGCCAAAGCAATCCTGAGAAAAAAGCACGAAGCTGGAGGCATCACAGTTTCTGATTTCAAAAAATATTTAAAGCTACAGTAATTAAAACAGTATAGTACTAGCATAAAGACAGACATGTAGACCAATGGAACAGAATAGAGAGCCCAGGAATATACTATTCTGTACAGTCAATTGATCTTTGACAAGAGTGCCAAGAATACATGATGGGAAAAAGATAGTGTCTTCAACAAATGGTATTGGGAAAACTGGATATCCACATGCAGAAGAATGAATGTATATATTCCATTGCGCATATATATATATATATATATGCTATATATGTATATATGCTATATATATATATATGCTATATATATATAAAGCATATATATATATATGCTTTATATATATGCTATATATATATATGCTATATATATATAAAGCATATATATATATATATAGCTTTAAAAAATAAGGATATCTTTCCATTTGCAACAACATGGATGAACCTGGAGGATGTTATGTTATGCTAAGTGAAATAAGCCAGATACAGAAAAACATAATGCATGATCTTGCTTATATATGTGTGATGATTAATTTTATGTGTCATTATGAATGGGCTATAGGATGCTCAGATAGTTGGTAAAACATTATTTCTTGGTGTGTCTGTGAGGATGTTTCCAGATGAGATTAGCATTTGAATTGGTGGACTGAGTAAAAAAGATCACACTCACCAATGCAAGTGGGCATCATCCAATCCACTGAGGGTGTGAATAGAACAAATAGGTGCAGGAAGGGTGAATTTTCTCTCTTTGCTTGAGCTGGGACATCATCTTCTTTAGCTGTTGAACATCAGTGCTCCTGGTTCTTGGGCCTTTGGACTCTGACTTACACCATTGGCTCCTCTGGTTCTCAGGCCTTTGAACTCGGACTGAATTACACCACTGACTTCCTTGGTTCTCCAGCTTGCAGCTGTCATATTGTGGGACTTCTCAGCCTCCATAATTGTGTGATCCAACTCCTGTAATAGGCATCCTCTTGTATGTATGAATGTTTGTGTGTTTGTATGTACGTATATCTTATTGATTCTTTTTCTGGAAGAACACTGACTCATACAGATTTTGGTACCAAGAGTGGTTCTAGAGGAACAGAATTTTAAGGATGAGTTTTCTGAATTGGTTCTGTTGTTTCTGGAATTGGCTCTCTAATCTGATTAAAATTAAGACACTAATGACTCTATTTCCAGTAGTAAAGAGAGCACTGATAGTCCACGGTGGGAACTGTTTTTAGAGATACACAAAATATCAGCATTGGATACTCCTAATCAACCACTTACAAAAAGCAAGGAGTGGACCTGGGATCAAGATGGCAGAGTAGGAAGATCCTGGGCATGACTCCTCCTATGGACACACCAAAACTACAACTACATATAAAGTAACTATCTCTGAGAATGACCTGAATGCTAGCAGAAAAGATTTTCCATAACTAAAAATATAAAGAAAAAGCCACATCAAGATGGGTAGGAGGGGCAGATACACGGTCTGGTCAGGACCCACACCCCCAGCACCATGACCCACAGGTGGGAGAGATATCACAGCCATGGAGGTCCTCCCTGAGGAGCATGGGGTCCGAACCCCACATCGGGATCCCCAGCCAGGAAACCTGCACTGAAAAAAGATGAGCCCCCATAGTATCTGGCTTTTAAAACCAGCCAGGCTTGTATCTAGGAGAGCCAGAGGGCTGTAGAAAACCAAGACTCTGCTCTTAAAGGGCACTTGCAAGGACTCACTCACTGAGTCCCAGTGCAGAGGCAGTAGTTTGAAAAGGAACTGGGTCCTATGTGAAGGAGATTCATTGACTAATTTTAGGCTGCATACCAGAGGGTCAAGCATTTGTTGGAACTTTCTCCAGGGACAGAGGCACTGGCAGGCGCCGTTTTTTTGCTCACCTTCTACCTAGCTGGCTCAGCACTGGTGGGTGACATTTCTGACTCCTCATCTACCTTACTAGCACTTCTTGCCCAGCCCTGGCATTCCCTTGTGGACCTGCCCCTACCAACACTCCTCCAAAGCAGTCCCCTGCCCAACCCAACCCAGTGAGCAGCCTTGGCCAGCACTAGAGCCCCTCCAGAGAAGTCCCCCACCCTGCCCAAACTGACAAGTGGGCTTGGCCAGCACCAGAGCCCATCCAGAGTGACTTCCACCCCACCCCACCTGGTAGGTGGGGACCAGCATCCCCCTAGGTGGCTTCCACCCCAGGGGGCCAGCCCCATGCAACAGAGCACTCACAACAGTTGTGGCTGGAACTTGCAGTCAGCTGTGCTGGAGGCCATCCACGCTCACCAGCATGCCCACAGCTGTCTCTGCCGGGCTTGTCACCCAGGCATGCTGGGGGCCAGCCTCGCACACCAGCATGCCTGGAGCAATTACAGTCTAGCCACAACAGAAGGGCACATACAGCCCACACAGGGGACACCCCTAGAGCACCTGGTTCTGGCCACCAGGGGTACTGAGCTACTGGGCCCCAGGGGACACTTTCTACACAAGGCCACTCCGTCAAGACTGGGAGACATAGCTGATCTACCTAATACATAGAAACAAACACAGAGAGTTAGGCAAAATGAGGAGATGAAGGAATATATTCCAAATGAAAGAATAAGACAAAAACCTCAGAAAAAGAACTAATCAAAACAGAGATACCAATCTACCAGGTAAAAAGTTCAAAGTAATGGTCATAAAGATGCTTGCTGAACTCAGGAGGAATGGAGGAACAGTGAAAACTTCAACAAAGAGAAAATATAAAAAAGAACCAATCAGAGCTGAAGAATACAAGAAATGAAATGAAAAATATTCTAGAGGGAATCAACAGCAGATTAGTTGATGCAGAAGAACAGATCAGTGATCTGGAAGACAGGGTAGTGGAAATCACCCAATCAGAAGAGAAAAAAGAAAAAAAATTATGAGGATAGTTTAAGGGACATCTGGGACAACATCAAGCATACTAACATTCACATTATTGGGGTTCCAGAAAGAGAAGAGAAAGAGAAAGGGACAGAAAACTGATTTAAAGAAATAATGGCTGAAAACTTTCCTAACTTGGAAGCACAGTGAGTCCCAAACAAGGTGAACTCAAAGAGACCCACATCATGACACATTATAATTTAAAATGTCAAAAATTAAATATAAAGACAGAATCTTAAAAGCAGAAAGAGAAAAACAACCAATTACATATAAGGGAGCTTCCATAAGACCATCAACTAACTTTTCAGCAGGAACTTTACAGGCCAGGAGGGAGTGGCATGACATATTCAAAGTGCTGAAACAAAAAAACTTACAACCAAGAATACTCTATCTGGCAAGGTTATCACTCAGAATTGAAAGAGAGAGAGAGTTTACCAGACATGCAAAAGCAAAGGAGTTCGTCACCACTAAATTGAGCTTACGAGAAATGTTAAGGGACTTCTATAAACAGAAAAGAAAAGGACATAACTAGAAATATAAAATTATGAAAGAAAAAATCTCACTAGTAAGGGCAAACATATAGTAAATGTAGTGGATCAACCACCTATATAGCTAGTATGAATGTTAAAAGACAAAAGTAGTAAAATCATCTATATCTACAATAAGTAGTTAGATACACAAAATAAAAGACGTAAAATATGATGTCAAAAATAAAATGTGGCGGAGGGAGTAAAAATGTAGTGCTTTTAGAACACATTCAAACTTAAGTGACCATCAACTTAAAATAGACTGCTATATACATAGGTTGTTATGTAAGAACCTTGTGGTAACCACAAACCAAAAACCAATAATAGACATACAAAAAAATAAAGAGAAAGGAATACAAACATAACACTAAAGAAAGTCATGAAATCACAAGGGAAGAAAGCAAGAGAAGAAGACAGAAACAGAGAAGAAATACAAAAACAACCAGAAAAATTTAACAAAATGGCAATAAGTACATACATATCAATAATTACTTAAAATATAAATGGGCTAAATGCTCCAATCAAAAGACATAGGGTGGCTGAATGGCTAAAAAACGAGACCCATATATATGCTGTATACAAGAGACTCACTTCATATCTAAAGACACACACAGACTGAAAGTGAGGAGATGGAAAAAGATATTCCATGCAAATGGAAATGAAAAGAAAGCTGGGGTAGCAATACTTACATCAGACAAAATGGACTTTAAAAGAAAAACTGTAACAAGAGACAAAGAAGGGCATTACATAATGTAAAGGGATCAATCCAATGAGAGGATATAACACTTGTAAGCACACATGCACCCAACATAGGAGTACCTGAATACATAAAGCAAATGTTAACAGACATAAAGGGAGAAACTGACAGTAATATAATAGTAGTAGGGGACTTTAACACCCCACTTACGTCAATGGATAGATCATCCAAACAGAAAATCAATAAGAAAACATTGACCTTAACACATTAGACTAGATGGACTTAATAGATGTATACAGAACATTCCATCTCAAAACAGCAGACTACACATTCTTTTCAATTGCACATGGAACATTCTCCAGGATAGATTACATGTTAGGCCACAAAACAAGTCTCAATAAATTTAAGATTGAAATCATATCAAGCATCTTTTCTGACCACAATGATATGAGACTAGAAATCAACTACAAGGAGAAAACTGGACAAAACACAAACACATGGAATCTAAACAAAATGCTGCTAGACAACCAATGGATCATTGAAGAAATCAGAAGAAATCCAAAAATATCCTGAGACAAATGAAAAAGGAAACACAACATTCCAAAATCTATGGGATGCACCAAAATCAGTTCTAAGAGGAAAGTTCATAGTGATACAGGACTACCTTAGGAAACAAGAAAAATCTCAAATAAACAATCTAACATTACACCTAAAGGACCTATAAAAAGAACAAACAAACCTAAAATTAGTAGAAAGAAGGAGAAAATAAACGTCAGAGGAAATAAATGAAATAGAGACTAAAACAAAACAAAAAAACAATAGAAAAGATCAAAGAAACTAAGAGCTGGTTCTTTGAAAAGATAAACGAAATTGATAAACCTTTAGCCAGACTCATCAAGAAAAAAAGAGAGAGGGCCCAAATAAATAAAATCAAAAATGAAAAAAGAGAAGTTACAGCTGACACTACAGAAACACAAATGATCATAAGAGACTACTATGAACAATTATATACCAACAAATTGGACAACCTAGAAGAAATGGGTAAATTCATAGAAGCATACAGTCTTCCAAGACTGAATCAGGAAGAAATAGAAGATCAGAACAGACTGATTACTCGTAATGAAATGGAATCAGTGATAAAAAAAATCCAAATAAACAAAAGTCCAAGACCAGACAGCTTCACAGGTGAATTCTACCAAAGATTTAAAGAAGAGTTAATACCTATTCTTCTCAAACTATTTCAAAAAACTGAAAAGGAAGGAATGCTTCTAACCTCATTCTATGAAGCCAGCATTACTCTGATACCAAACCAGAAAAAGACACTACAAAAAAAAATTACAAGCCAATATCCTTGATGAACATAGATGCAAAGGTTCTCAACAAAATATAGCAAATTGAATTCAACAATACATTAAAAGGATCATACACCATGATCAAGTGGGATTTATCCCGGAGATGCAACCATGGTTCAATATCTGCCAATCAATCAATGTGATACACCACATTAACAAAATGAATAATAAAAATCATATGATTATCTCGATATATGCAGAAAAAGCTTTTGACAAAATTAAACATCCATTTATCATAAAAATTCTCAAAAAAGTGGGCATAGAGGGAACATATCTCAACGTAGTAAAGGCCGTATATGAGAAACTCACATCTAACATCATACTCAATGGTGAGAAATGAAAGCATTTCCTCTAACAAGACAAGGATGCCCACTCTTGCTGCTTTTATTTAACATAGTATTGGAAGTCCTAGCCACAGCAATCAGACAAGAAAAAGAAATAAAAGGCATCCAAATTGGAAGGGAAGAAGTAAAACTGTCAGTATTTGCAGGTGACATGATACTATATATAGAAAACCCTAAAGACTCCACCAAAAAATTATTAGAACTAATAAATTAATTCATTAAATTGCATCAGAAAGAATAAATGTAACCAAAGAGGTGAAAGACCTATACTCTGAAAACTATAAGACATTGATGAAAGGAATTGAAGACAACACAAATAAATGGAAAGATATACCATGCTCATGGATTGGAAGAATTAATATTGTTAAAATATCCGTACTACCCAAAGCAATCTACACATTTAATGCAATCCCTATTAAAATACCAATGACATTTTTCACAGAACTAGAACAAATAATCCTAAAACTCATATGAAACAACAAAAGACCCCAAATAGCCAAAGCAATCTTGAGAAAGAACAACAAAGCTGAAGATATCATGCTCCCTGATTTCAAACTATACTACAAAGCTATAGTAGTCAAAACAGTATGGTACTCGTGCAAAAACAGACACATAGATCAATGGAACAGAATAGAGAGTGCAGAAATAAACCCCCACTTATATGGTCAATTAATCTATGACAAGGGAGGCAACAATATACAATGGGGATAAGACATTCTTTTCAATAAATATTGTTGGGAAAACGGGACAACTACATGCAAAAGAATGAAACTGGACCACTTTCTTACACCATATACAAAAATAAATTAAAAATGGATTAAAGCCATCAAAGTAAGACTTGAAATCATAAAACTAGAAGAAAACATAAGCGGTAAACTCTTTGACATCGATCTTAGCAATATTTTTTTGGGTCTGTCTCCTCAGGCAAGAGCAACAAAAGCAAAAATAAACAAATGGGACTACATCAAACTAAAAAAATTCTGCACAACCAAGGAAACCATCAACAAAACAAAAAGGGAACCTACTGAATAGGAGAAGATATTTGCAAATGATATATCAGATAAGGGGTTAATATTTAAAATATAAAAGGAATTCATACAACTCAATATAAAAAAAACAATCTGATTGAAAATGGGCAGAATACTTGAACATTTTTCCAATGAAGCCATACGAATGGCCAACAGACACATGAAAAGATGCTCAACATCACTAATCATCAGGGAAATGCAAATCAAAACCAAAATGAGATATCACCTCACACCTGTGAGAATGGCTATCATCAAAAAGGCAACAAATTACAAGTGTTAGCAAGGATGTGGAGAAAAGAGAACCCTTATGCACTGTTGGTAGGAATGTAAATTGGTGCAGCCACTCTGGTAAACAGTAGGGAGGGTCCTGAAAAAAATTAAAAATAGAACTACCATATAATCCAGCAATTTCATTTCTGGGTATTTACCTGAAGAAAACAAAGACAATAATTTGAAAAAATATATGCACCCCTATGTTCATTGCAGCATTACTTACGATAGCTAAGATATGGAAATAACCCGAGTGTCTATGGATGGATGAATGGATAAAGAAGATGTGGTATATATATATAGTGGAATATTACTTAGCTATAAAAAATAATGAAATCTTGTCATTTGCAACAGCATGGATGGACCTAGAGGGTATTATGCTAAGTGAAATAAGTCAGACAGAGAAAGACAAATACAGTATGATTTCACTCAAATGTGGAATCTAAAAACCAAAATAAATGAACAAACAAAACAGAACAGAAACAGACTCATAGATACAAAGAACAAAGTGGTGGTTGCCAGAAGGGAAGGGGGCAAGTGGCTGGGCAGAATAGGTGACGGGGATTAAGAGGTACAAACTTCCAGTTATAAAATAAATAAGTCATGGGGATGTAATATCTAGCATAGGGAATATAGTCAATAATATTGTAATAACTTTGTATGGTGACAAATGATTACTAGACTTATCATGGTGATAATTTTGTAATGTATGTAAATGTCAAATCACTATGTTGTACACTTGAAACTAACATAATATTGTATGTCAACTATACTTCAATGAAAAACAAGCAAGCAGCTAAGTGACTCTGTATATGATACTTTTGAACATTTTTTGAAAACTAAGGAATATAATGATGTTGTTGGTTCCTCCTAATGTTACTGGACAAAGTGGTGAAAGAAAAGGATGAGCTCAGGGATTCAAATTCCCAGCGCAAGTGCCACATAAATGATCTAAGAGCTTCTATGTGTTCCCTGAAGGAGAGTCTTATCTCCTGTAGCTGCAGGGCTCAAATTGTTGAAAATCAAGCACAGAACCTCATCTTGTGTTTGGTTGAATTACAACACAAGTTTAACTCTCAGCCTTGCAGGGTGTCTAGTGTTAAAGTGAGGGCATTGATTGGGAAAGAATGGGCTTCTGTAAGTTGCGATGGAGATGTGTGGGAAGACCCATGAAACTGGGGACATTGAGCCCCTAAGTACTGATGAATGTTCTTTGCCAATGGAAGAGGTCTCCCCAAACCCAGTGGAAGCAGCCTCACCATCCTCAGTGGAAGCAACGTCCTCACTTCCAGCAAAACTGACCTCCCCAGCCTCAACAATAGTGTCTTCCCTATCTACAGCAGAAGTGGCCTCCCTACCCCCAGTGGCAACAGCATTTCCCACCCCACCGAGGTGTAGTGACCTCCCCACCCACAGTGATGTGGGCCTCTCCACCTGTCTATGGGGATTTACACTGCATTGCCAGAGGAAATGGTAATGGCCTCCCCTTAGGCAGTTGCTATCCAAGACACTGCTGAGACTCCTCAGGATCCAATCTCATCACCCCTCTCTGCTTCTAGACCTGTAACTAAAATCAAGTCCCAGGAGGCCTCTAAAACTCAGGTACAAAGTGTGATCCATGAGGAGATGCAGCACACTCCAAATGAACTCCTTGAGTTTTCTAATTTATATAAGCAGAAATCTGGGGAAACTGTGGGAATGTATATTAAAGAGTGTGGGATAATGGTGGAAGGAGAGTAAAGTTGGATTAGGCCAAATTTATTGATATGGGCTCATGTTGGTTTGACACCTCAGGAGTTCCCTGGGTGAAATTTGAAATGAGCCCCTATACATGGAGGGCAAGGAGAAAGAGGCAGACTACTCCATATTGGTAGGTGGAAGTTTTAGGAAGCAAGGGAACTTACATAAAGGGCTTGTTTTGGGCAGCCACAAGATGAGTAGATCCATGCACCTACCCGCCAGAATCTTAAAAGTGTATATAGAGGCCTTAACAGGATTCAGTCACATACACAGTCCAGATAGTTTCAACAACACTTTACTCTCTCAAGGCTGCATCCTTGAAACAGCTCCTAGTATGCAAATGGTGGGCAGAACATACATCCCAAGGATGGTGGGGGTGGGTGGTAAGGAGCCTCCAGTTGCCTGGATCCAGCTTGCAGGTCGACTGGTGGTCACAGTCTCTTGATGACCTCCTCCAGCACTCCATCCCTTGTGACTGGTTCTTACAATCTTATACACCCCCCTCTTCTGCAATGTGCCCTGAGCGGTCAGCAAGGAGTTTTATTAACATGGAGGTGGCTCATTTGGCAGCTATCTGGCAGCAACAATATAAGCACATGCAAGAGAAAATACAGATGAAGATAATGATTTCCAATATAAGTAATTTTTTCCATCAAAAGCCTCATGATCCAAGTCATTGATTTACTAAGTCCCATAGGCTGGGAGTTGGATCACTCAGGGTGTTCACTTCTATTTTCAAATGATTTAATAAAGATGACACATTAGCACACTCATCAAGTGTGAACATATAACATCCCATTTGGATAATGGCATAGGTGCTTCCTTGTGAGGCAGTAATAATGTCCAAGGCCATCCTATTTTGGAGCACGGTTTTCTCATTAGAAACATTTCAGTGTTCAGTAAAGACAGGCTTTGGCGACTATCATTTAAATCTTGTTGGGTGAATTTAGTAAGGGCTTCTATGTGTGTGATAATGTCCTCCAGGCCAATGGAGGGAATAAGGACAGTGGCCAAATGATCATACCAGTGGAAAGCAGAATGTGTCCATTTGGTGACCAGACATCACAGGAGCAGCAGAAGTCTAAGTTTGAAAAGACAGATATTTAGTAGGAATTTGTATGGGAAAGTCTTCTTCTATAAGAATCACACTTGTGGCCTGATCCTTAGATGTTAATATGGCTGCAGCTTTGGGAATTTGACCTGGCTGTGTATACCATACATGTTGGCCAGGGGAGGCAACACTGTTAGGCATGAGGAGATAGACTAGGAGTGGGATATCCCAGACCAGGATCCCACCTTCTCTCCACTTTCAGTGGTGCATGTTCCAGTCCAGGTATAGTGAATTTCCACGGGTCCAGCTTGCAGCAGGACAATGGAATCTCACTGGAGATTGAGTAGTTCCCCCTTACCTAGGGGTGCAAAGTAACTCACCCATCCCATTGGGATATCTCATTGTAAATTCCAGTAGATAACACCTGTTGCAGGCATGATGGGGCTGGGTGTTCTCAGCAGCATAGCACATTGATCCACAGTGAGCATCAGGGCAATGGTTGTCTCCTGTGACTTCCATACCTTTACATACCTTCAGACCCCTGTCTCAGCAGGAGTCCCCAGTCTGGCATATGAGCCAATAGGCCCTACTGGTTGATCATTCAAATGTATTAAAGTTTGGGATGGTACTTTAGTCTACTCAGACAAGGTGGTTTTACCTATAATTTAATCTGCTGCTTTAATATTCCATTTTTCCTTTCTACTAACCCTGCTGCTTGCATGTTATAAGGGAGATGGAACCTCCGTTCAATGTCATGTTCTTTTGCCAGTCTTGCATATTATGACCTTTGAAATGTGACCCCTGATCACTGTCTATTTAATGAGGGTATTTTTACATAGTACTCAGCTTCTTTAGTCCCCTAATGGTGGCAGCCTGGTTTGTGTGGTGACCATGGAAAGCTCGGGTTAGGCCAGACATGGTGTGTACACAAACCAAGGCATATTTAGAACCCTCACTTGGAGGGAGGGTGACAACATAATCAATTTGCCAACGTCTTACCAGTTGGAAACTCCAGTGGATAGCTCCAGACTCCTTTGGCAGTTGCAAAAGAACACACAGGACATGCTTTTACTGCATTAACCAAGCCATTGTTTTTCAAGGGCAATCCGACATCCTTGGCAATATACCATCTCACCCAGGTGCTATGGTGGTTGCTCTTTCTAGGCACCCAATCTGCTGTATCTACTGAAGGGTCAGTTGCTAGGGCTCATACCTGAGCTAGGGTATCAGCTTCTTGATTGCCAGGGGGTGTCAGAACCTTATGAGCTGGGATGTGGAAAACAGTGAGGACTGCCTCAGGCTCTTACAGGTGAACCCAAATGTCTTTCTACATATCCTGACTCCACGAGGGCTTATTTATGATTATCCATCCCTTGGCTTCCCAGTGTCCAAACCATAGGGTTAATCCCTTTAGAATAGCCCAACTATCAATGCAAAGGGTTAACATTAAGCTCATGAATGATCACCAGCCAAACTACTCTGAATTCAGCCCACCGGCTGCTAAAATTCATCCCTCTTTCTATCCAGATGGTGTCAATGTTGGGCTGAATAGCAACTGCAATGCATGTGGCCAGGTTGCCCCGACTAGACTCATCTGTATATCAGGCATCAGCAGGACTTTCTCCTATTTCCTCTCTACAGGCCACAGGGGTCACCACAGGAATAGGGGTGGGGGCATTTGGAGGATCTATGTATTCTACAGGGCCTAGTAGTACCTGTATTTCTAGAGGCAGTGGGCTGGCAGACAGGGTACTCTTCTGCTGCAAATAGGCATGCCAGTTAGTCAACATGGGAATTTGAGCCATGGCAGAAGTGGGTTGATGGAACATATTCTCAATCCACCTCTTGATAGGACGAGAAGTTCTTACCATGATATGCTGTTCCTTAAGGCTGTCTGATCATATCTGATTTTTTGCACATTTTAAAATATGACATTTCAATCAAAGCTTTGGTAAATATCACCAATGTTTTCAATTGGATACTGTTAACAAGGAGAACAGCCAGCCCTGGTGGTCTAGTGGTTAAGATTCAGTGCTTTCACTGCCACAGCCCTGTTTTTGCTTCCTGGTCAGGGAATCACACCAGCTGTGTGCCAGTTGTCATACTATGGTGGCTGCATGTTGGTGTGATGCTGAAAGCTCTTCCACCCGTATTTCAAATACCAGCAGGGTCACCAATGGTGGACAGGTTTCAGCAGAGCTTCCAAACTCAGACAGTCTAGGAAGAGGGACCTGGCCATCCACTTCTGAAAAAATTGGCCATGAAAACCCTATGAATAGCAGCAGAGCATTGTCTGATATAGTTGTCTGATATATTGTCTGATATATACAAAAAGGCTGAGCAAGATTCTGCTCTGCTCTACACAGGGTTGCTAGGAGTCAGAATTGACTCAATGGCACTAACAACACAAGAACAGATTTTTATTGAACTTATGCAAATAACTATATTGTCATGAAAATAAGAATACTCACTAAAAGTTTATGAATTCTGGAGAGATCGGGTAGGGAGAAAAGGATCAATATTTCATCTTTGTTTACAAAGGTATCTGTTAGCAAATTGCCGACAGCTTAAGAGAAAAGAGAAAAAGGTTTGCTTAAACCTGGAAAAACAAAATATAAAAGAACCAACAATGTTTCAAACAAAAAGTCATAAAAATTGTAATCATCCTCATCAGTTCATTTAGTCTCATGTAATTAATTCTTATTGATCTTGATCTTTTGTTAGCTGTTTTATGAATTCATCAGTATTTTCATTAGAATTCTGTAAATTCTTATTTAGATCGGTGATATGATCTTAGTTATCAAAAACCTGTACCTGTCAGAGTCTTTCCCATGAATCTCCTTGAAGATGAAGCACTTTTGCAGAAACACTTTTGCAAGAGCATCGGAGTAAAACAGTAACTGTCTGTAAATGACAAAAGACTTAAAAATGACCATGGTGAAAGATTTGATGAGAGTTCATTATAATGCAATTGACAAGAGAATTTAGTTATTTCTGTGACATCATTTTTAAAATAACTAGAATTGTTGGAGGAGGTCATCGAGAGGACATGACCACCAGTTGACTTTGAGCTGGACCTGGGAAATCAGAGGCTCCTTACCCTCTCCCTTGTCCTTGGAATGTACATTCTGCCCAGTATTCCCATAGTGGGAGCTGTTTTCAAGGACACAGCCTTGAGAGACTAATGTGTTGCTGAGATCATCTGGACTGAATACATGACTACTTAAGGCCTCTATATGAACTTTTAAGATTCTGGTGGGCAGGTGCAGAGATTTACTCATCTTGTGGTGGCACATGACAAGCCTTATATGTAAGTTCCTTTACATATTAAACTGCCACCTATCAATCTGGAGTGGTATACCTCTTTCTTCAGTCTCTCCCTGCCCTCTGTGTATGGGGGCCAGTTTCGAATGAAAAAAATGGTGAGCCATCTAGGATACTGGAGAAATGGGTCTTGGGAAAAAGACCTGTGGGGGAAATCCCGAGTTGGCCATCGACCTCTATGGGGGGAGGGACGGCCTGAATGGTAGATGCTTGTGGACTGCCACAGGAGTATATGGACTGCCAAAAATGCCAGCTGGTTTGATGCACTTGTTTGAGAAACTGTCCATAGTGCACTGCAGCAAAGAAGGAAAACCAATGGCTGCTGCAGTGGGCTGGTCTCCACTGTGGGCAGTTTGGCTGGCCGCTAATGCCCAGCTAGAGGCTAAAGCTCAAGTTAGAAAGTTGGAAGAAGAGCTGAGGTTAGAGAAAGATGTGCAGTTGTCCACTACTCTGCTAGCTTTGGGGCTGGCGGACAAGGTGGGAGAGCAGGATAACAAGTTGGAGACCTTAGCGTGCTACTCTGCAAAGCTAGGAGGACACAAGCTGCCACAGATTAAGGTCAAAATGCTTGTGACAAAGCCTGATTAGGAGGCTAAGAGGTGGAATTCCTGGGAAAGTGAGGAGAACAAAGGGGAGGATGTTGTAGTGGTTGACAGTGAAATGCATAAAGTGCCCTATGTTGTCCTACTCCTAATACAAAGGAAAATTTTAAATAGTAATTACCATAGACTGCTGATAATAGAGAAATATACCGCAAAACCGCTAGGAGAAAAACTTGCATTCTTTCTCTGTCCCTTGAAGTTGTAAATCTTATCATATTTTTGAAATGTAAACACCCCAGGAAATAACTACAACACTGCCCACGACCACCTGAGACTGAAGAACAAAAGAGGGAGGAAAGAGGCTTTTTTAAAATACAGACTGCTATAGAAGCTCCCTTGCCCAAAATCTAGTCCACAGACTCCATAAGATTGTTCATTAGGGGCAAATACAAATCTTAAAAGTCTTCTCCACAAATATTTGTAAAAAAGCTTTTGCCATTTGAGTGGGTAACCTTAACTTGTTCCGTCTGCCAGAGGCACAATTTGGATTAAACTGTTATTTATAAACTAGTGAATTTTATATTCTACTTGATTCATGGCTAAAGTTTTGGAATGAAAGCCATGGGGTATCTGTTTGTGTCTGTGTGTTTATGTATGTCTATGGATATATGTTATATGTATGTAATGTGTTTCTATCTCTTGATGGTATTGTCAAAATTAATTTGTAAAAGAGGACTATTTAATGGGCTTAATGAAAAATAAGCTTTAATATCAATAGTGCACTTACATAAAACTAAAACTTAATTTTCTTTCATCTACTAAAGGACAAAATTTTCTTGGACTATTGCTCTGTTCTTGATAAGATTATGAAAGGTTTTTCTTCAACCTTTTAAAGTAATATGCCTAGAAAACAAAAATTCTGTGTTTTATCAAAATAATTTCCTGTGCTTCATGTTGTCTTTATCAGGTCTTCGATTACTTAAGAAAACTGAATCCTCTCTATTAAAAGAGTTAAGTTTTTTACAGCTATGTAACTTGCTGTATTTGCCTTCAAAGTCTTTAATTGTCACTTTGGTTAAATAGACAACTAAGTATTGTTTCACAGTGACCTATGATCCCATTTAATCAAGCATTTAAAAATCTTTTGATATTTTTGACAAACTTCCCCCAAATCGAATTCTAAATAACGTCTTTTTGACCTCAAACTAACTTTGTGACTTTCCAGAGGGTCCCTGGAACATCTCAAAAGATTTACTCTCTTTTCTGATAAAAGAGAGAGATTAAATTAATTAGGCTTATTTGACATGTTAAATTACATGGGAAGCATTGCCAAATAGGAAATGGTGCTTAACTTTCCTTAGGTTATATTTGTATAGACATATATTATTAATATAAGTGTTCCAGAAATTATATGAAATTCTGAAAAATCTGATATTCCTGGTATAATGTTATCATTCATAATTCTAGTTATTATTTTAAAAAAGATATCACAGAAATAACCAAATTCCCTTGTCTATTGAATTATAATTAGCTCTCATCAGATTTTTAACCATGGCCATTTATAAGTCTTTCATCATTTACACACTGTTACTGTTTTACTCTGATGCTTTTTCAAAAATCTTCCTGCAAGAGTGCTTTATCTTCAAGGAAATTTATGGAAAAGACTCTGACAAGTACAAGTTTGTGATAACTAAGATCAATTTGCCTTCATGTGGGAGGGGGAATAATGGAACTTTCAAGTGCTTTTCTTTTTTTTTTATGTTTTATTTTTACATAACTGTTTTATTACCAGTGTTTGCCATGGTTATTGATGCTTCATATCATGTTTAAATGGACTCAATACTCACTTCCAGACTTTTCATCCCACATCTTTCCCATCTGTTAATCCTTTATTTTGAGGCTTTTCTTCATTCGTAGGATTCTGGTTTTCTTTTGTTTGTTTGTTTTTTATTGATGTCTTGATAGTTTATAACATTGTGAAGTTTTGATTCTACATTATTGTTTGTCAATCACCATATATGTGTCTGCCTTCACCCCTTGTGCCCACCCCCCACCCCCTTGCCCCTGATACCCACAATACAGTTCTCTCTGTCCATGTGTCGGTTTATCTTCCACATATGAGTGAGATCATGCAGTGTTTGTCTTTCTCTCTCTCGCTTATTTCAATTAACATAATACCCTCCAGGTCCATCCATGTTGTTGCAAATGGCACGATTTTGTCTTTTGTTTATGGCTGAGTAGTATCTCATTGTATATATATATGCCACATCTTCTTGATCCAATCATCAGTTGAGGGACACATGGGTTGCTTCCACTTCTTGGCTATAGTGAATAATGCTGCAATGAACATAGGGGTGCATAAGCCTCTTTGGATTGTTGATTTCAGCTTCATTGTTTAGATTCCCAGTAGTGGGATAGCTGGATCATAGGGTATTTCTATTTCTAATTCTTTGAGGAATCTCCATACTGTTTTCCATAAAGGCTGCACCAGTTTGCATTCCCCTCAGCTGTATATGAGGGTTCCCATTTCTCCACATCCTCTCCAACATTTGTTGTTTTTTTGTCTTGGTGATTATAGCCATTCTAACAGGCATGAGGTGATATCTTAGTGTTGTTTTGATTTGCATTTCCCTGATGATTAGTGATGTTGAACATCTTTTCATATGCCTATTGGCCATCTGTATATCTTCTTTGGAGAAGTGTCTGTTCATTTCCTCTGCCCATTTTTTGATCGGGTTATTTGTTTTTTTGTTGTTCAGTTGTGTGAGTTCTTTATATATTATGGAGATTAACCCCTTGTTGGGTATATGTTTTGCAAATATTTTCTCCCACTGGTAGGTTGTCTATTCATTTTGATCCTGGTTTCATTTGCCTTGTAGAAGCTCTTTAATCTGATGAAGTCCCACTTGCTTTATTTCTTTAGTTTCCTTAGTCTGAGTAGACATGGCATCTGAAAAAATTCCTTTATGACCAATGTCAAATAGTGTATTGCCTATATTTTCTTCTAGGAGTTTTATAGTTTCAGGTATTTGATCCATTTTGAGTTAATTTTTGTGAATGGTGATAGCAGATGGTCCACTTTTATTCTTTTGCATGTGGCTGTCCAGTTTTCCCAACACCACTTATTGAAGAGACTTTCCTTTCTCCGTTGTATGTTCTTAGCTCCTTTTTCAAAGATTAACTGTCCATATATGTGTGGTTTTACTTCTGGGCTTTTAATTCTGTTCCGTTGATCTGTGTGTCTGTTTTTGTCCCAGTACCATGCTGATTTCATTACTATTGCTTTGTAGTATGTTTTGAAGTCAGGGATTGTGATGCCTCCAGCTTTGTTCTTTTTTCTTAGGATTGCTTTAGCTATTTGGGGTCTCTTTTTGCCCCATATGAATTTTAGTATGCTTTTTTCTATTTCCGTGAAGAATATCATTAGGATTCTGATTGAGATTGCATTAAATCTGTAGATTGCTTTAGGTAATATAGACATTTTAACTATGTTTATTCTTCCAATCCGTGTACATGGGATATCTTTGCATTTCTTTATGTCATCATCTATTTCTTTCAATAATTTCTTGTAGTTTTCATTGTATAGGTCTTTCACCTCCTTGGTTAAATTTATTCATAGATATTTTATTCTTTTTGATGCAATTGTAAATGGTATTATCTTTTTGAGCTCTCTTTCTGTTAGTTTGTTATTAGCATACAGAAATGCAACTGATTTTCATAGGTTGATTTTGTACCCTGCGACTTTGCTGTAGTTGTTGATTATTTCCAATAGTTTTCCAATGGGTTCCCTAGGGTTTTCTATATATAAAATCATATCATCTGCAAATAATGAGAGTTTCACTTCTTTGTTGCCTATTTGGATTCCTTTTATTCCTTTTTCTTGCCTAATTGCTCTGGCCAAAACCTCCAGTACTATGTTGAATAAGATTGGCAAGAGTGGGCAGCCTTGTCTTGTTCCTGTTCTCAGAGGAATGGCTTTCAGACTTTCCCCGTTGAGTATGATGTTTGCTGTGGGTTTGTCATAAATAGCCTTTATTATGTTGAGGTACTTTCCTTCTATACCCATTTTGTTGAGAGTTTTTATCATAAATGGATGTTGGATCTCGTCAAATGCCTTCTCTGCATCTATTGAGATGATCATGTGGTTTTTGTTCCTTGTTTTGTTGATGTGGTGTATCATGTGGATTGATTTGCAGATGTTGAACCATCCCTGTGTCCCTGGTATAAATCCCACTTGATCATGGTGTATGATCTTTTTAATGTATTGCTGTATTCCGTTTGCCAATATTTTGTTGAGGATTTTTGCATCTATGTTCATCAGCGATATTGGCCTGTAATTTTCCTTCTTTGTATTGTCTTTGTCTGGCTTTGGTATCAGGGTGATGTTGGCCTCATAGAATGTGTTAGGAAGTGTTCCATCTTCCTCTATTTTTTGGAATAGTTTGAGAAGGATAGGTATTAAATGTTCTTTGAATGTTTGGTAAAATTCACTGGAGAAGCCATCTGGTCCTCGACTTTTATTTTTTGGGAGGTTTTTGATTACTGTTTCAATCTCTTTACTTGTGATTGGTCTATTCATATTCTCTACTTCTTCTTGGTTCAGTTTTGGGAGGTTGTATGAGTCTGAGAATTTATCCATTTCTTCTAGATTGTCCAATTTGTTGGCGTATAGTTTTTCATAATGTTCTCTTATAATCCTTTGTATTTTCATGGTATCGGTGGTAATTTCTCCTCTTTTATTTCTAATTTTATTTATTTGAACATTTTCTCTTTTTTTCTTAGTGAGTCTGGCTAATGGTTTGTCAATTTTGTTTATCTTCTCAAAGAACCAACTCTTTGTTTCATTAATCCTTTCTACTATTTTTTTGGTCTGATTTTCATTTCTTTCTGCTCTAATTTTTATTATTTCTCTCCTTCTGCTGACTTGGGCTTTGTTTGTTATTCTTCTTCTAGTTCTGTTAGGCATAATTTAAGGTTGCTTATTTGGGGTTTTTCTTGTTTGTTAAGGTGGGCCTGTATTGCTATGAATTTCCCTCTCAGGACCGTTTTTGCTGCATCCCATATGAGTTGGTATGGCATATTTTCATTTTCATTTGTTTCCAGATAGTTTTTGATTTCTCCTTTAATTTCATCAATGATCCATTGGTTGTTCAGTAGCATGTTGTTTAATCTCCACATCTTTGTTACTTTCCTAGTTTTTTTGTTGTAGTTGATTTCCAGTTTCATAGCATTATGGTCTGAAAAGATGCTTGTTATGATTTCAATCTTCTTAAATTTATTGAGGCTTGCCCTGTTTCCCAGCATATGGTCTGTCCTTGAGAATGTTCCACGCTTGCTTGAGAAGAATGTGTAGTCAGCTGTTTTTGGATGGAGCGCTCTGTCTATGTCTACTAAGTCCATCTCGTGCAGTTTTTCATTTAAGTCCACTGTTTCCTTATTGACTTTTTGTCTGGATGATCTGTCCATTGATGTAAGTGGGGTATTAAGATCCCCTACTATTATTGTGTTGTCATTAATATCTCCTTTTAGGTTTGTTAATAGTTGCTTTATGTATTTTGGTGCTCCTATGTTGGGTGCATATATATTTATAATTGATATGTCTTCTTGGTGGACTGTCCCTTTTATTATTATATATTGCCCCTCTTTGTCTCTCTTAACCTGTTTTATCTTGAAGTCTATTTTGTCTGATGTGAGTATGACAACACCTGCTTTCTTTTGTTTGCCATTAGCTTGGAGTATTGTGTTCCATCCTTTCACTCTGAGCCTGTGTTTGTCTTTAGAGCTGAGATGTTTCCTGCAGGCAGCATATTGTTGGGCTTGTTTTTTAATCCATCCCACGACTCTGTGTCTTTTGATTGGAGAGTTCAGTCCATTTACATTTAGAGTAATTATTGATATATGAGGGCCTAATTTTGCGTTTTATCGCTTATTTTCTGGTTCTTTTGCATTTCCTTTGTTTCTTGTCCCATGTGTTTCAGACTGCCAGTTCAATTTGGTAGTTCTGTCTTATGACTCTTTTAGTTTTCTCATTATTTATCATACATGATTTTGTTATGTTTATTTGTTTAGTGCTTACCTTGAAGTTTGTATAGAAAATCTTGTGTATGAGATAGTCCATTATCTGATGGCCTCTCATTTCCTTAGACTAAGTCAATTTGATCTCTTTCCTCTTCCCCTTCTAAATTATTCTTGTCACAACTTATTCCATCTTGTGTTGTGAGTGTGTGTTTAAAGTGATGAGGTTATATTTATTTTTGTTTTCCTTCCTTTGATCTTTGATTTTGGTATTTAAGTGGTTGCTAACCTATTCTAATAAAGATCTACTATTTTTCTCATTTTGTCTACCTATTTTCCTCCTTGCTCCAAGCTTTGTATTCCTTTTCTCTTCTTTTTTTCAGGCATGAGGGCCTTCTTGAGCATTTCTTGTAGTGGGGGTCTTGTGGCCATGAACTCCCTTTGCTTTTGTTTATCTGGGAAAGTTATTATTTCTCCATCGTATTTGAAGGATATTTTTGCTGGATAGAGTATTCTTGGCTGAAAGTTTTTGTCTTTCAGGATTTTGAATATATCATTCCAGTCTCTCCTAGCCTGTGAAGTTTCTGTTGAGAAATCTGCTGAGAGCCTGATGGGAATTCCTTTGTACGTTATTTTTTGTTTTTGTCTAGCTGCCCTTAATATTGTTTCTTGGTCATTGACTTTTGCCAGCTTTACTACTATAGGCCTTGGAGAGAGCCTTTGCCTGTTGACATATTTAGGTGACTTATTGGCTTCACTTACTGGTGTTTCCTGCTCCTTCCCCAGATTTGGGAAGTTCTCAGCTATTATTTCCTTGAATAGGTTCTCTATTCCTCTTTCCCACTCTTCTCCCTCAGGAATACCTATAATTCTTATGTTACATTTCCTAATTGAGTCGGATAATTCTCGGAGACTTTCTTCATTTCTTTTTAGTCTTAGTTCTCTCTTCTCCTCCATCTGGAGCATATCTGTATTCCTATCCTCAATAATGCTAATTCTTTCCTCCATATTATCAGCTCTGTTCTTTAAAAAGTCCAGATTCTCCTTTATCTCCTCCACTGTGTTCTTCGTCTCCATCAATACCGATTGGTTTTTTATGATTTCAATCTCTTTTGTGAATAAACTCCTTATCTGGTTGAATTGTTTTATCTGTGTTTTCTTGTATTTCGTTGAGCTTTTTTATGGTAGCTATTTTGAATTCTGTCATTTAGGTTATGAATTTCTTTGCCTTCAGGGTTTATTTCTGGATGCTTGTCATTTTCCTTCTGGTCTGGCAATTTAATGTACTTTTGCATCATGCTTGCTGTATTCGCTTTGTTTTTCCTCATCCTGGAACTATCTGGTTGCAGTTTCCACCTGCCACCACCAGTTGGGAGTCAAGGGCTGTGTAATCTGAGCCCCCTGTGCTCCACAGCTGCCTGTGCTCTGTGGCTGCTCTGACTGGATGGCTGAGCTGCAGTGTTGGGCATGTGGGGGGAAGGGGCTGTCTCTTTTGCCTGCCTGGTACCTGGGGGGGGACTTCTCACTCGCCCCTCATTATCCACTCTCCTGGGGTGCTCAAATGTTGATGGCACCCCTGCGGCAGTTCTGAGTCCTCTGTGTGGGAGTTTCCGACTGCCTGAGAGAGCTTGAAGAGCTACGGTTTCCCTGCAGAGGGCCGCCCCTCCCCCCTCTCTGGGAGTCACACAGACCCGAGTCACTGATCTGATGGGGAGGGGGAGGATTTCTCCTTACCTCTCCCTACTTCCTCTGGGGGCCCCAGCGCATCCACTCTCAGATGTACAGCAGTGTGGGTCTCTCCGATGTCGCTTTGTGCTATGTGAGTGTCCCTTTCTGGTCTGTGAATGTCCCTTTTGTTGTATCTTATTGGGGAAAGAGTTTACGGGAAATCTCACTCCGCCATGATGCTGACATCACTCCCTCAAGTGCTTTTCTTTTTTTACAGATTTTTGCTTTTTAATTTTTTGTTTATTGCAGTAACATTGGTGTATAACATTGTAGAAATTTCAGGTGTACATCATTGTACTTCTATTTCTGCATGGACTACATCATGTTCACCACCAAAATACTAATTACAACCCATCACCACACACATGTACCGAATTATCCCTTTCACCCTCCTCCCTCCCCCCTTCCCCTCTGGTAACCACCAATCCAATCTCTGTCCCTATGTGTTTGTTTATTGTTGTTATTATCTACTACTTAATGAAGGAAATCATACGGTATTTGACCTTCTCCCTCTGACTTTTTTCACTTTGCATTATACCCTCAGTGTCCATCCATGTTGTCACAAATGGCTGGATTTCATCGTTTCTTATGGCTGAGTAGTATTTCATTGTGTATATATACCACAGCTTCTTTATCCATTCGTCCCTTGATGGGCACTTAGGTTGCTTCCAAGTCTTGGCTATTGTGAATAATGCTGCAATGAACACAGGGGTGCATGTACCTTTGCAAATTGGTGTTTTCAAGTTCTTTGGATAAATACCCAACAGTGGAATAGCTGGATCATATGGTAGCTCTATCCTCGATTTTTTGAGGAATGTCCATACTGTTTTCCATAGTGGCTGCACCAGTTTGCACTCCCACCAGCACTATATGAGAGTTCCCTTCTCTCCACATCCTCTCCAACACATATTGTTTTCTGTCTTGTTAATTATAGCCATTCTGGCGGGCGTGACGTGATATCTCCTTGTAGTTTTGATTTGCATTTCCCTGATAGTTAGTGATTTTGAACATCTTTTCATGTGTCTGTTGGCCATCTGTATATCTTCTTTGGAGAAATGTCTGTTCAGGTCTTTTGCCCATTTTTTAATTGGGTTGGTAGTTTTTTTGTTGTTGAGATGCATGAGTTCTTTATATATTTTGGAGATTAAGCCCTTATCAGATGTATGGTTTGCAAATATCTTCTCCCAATTGTTAGGTTGTCTTTTCGTTTTGTTGATGGTTTCCTTTGCTGTGCAGAAGCTTTTTAGTTTGATGTAGTCCCATTTGTTTATTTTTTCTATTGTTTCTCTTGCCCGGTCAGATGTGGTGTTTGAAAAGATGTTGCTAAGACCGATGTGGAAGAGCGTAATGCCTATGTTTTCTTCTAGAAGTTTCATAGTTTCAGGTCTTACATTCAAGTCTTTAATCCATTTGGAGTTAATTTTTGTGTATGGTGTAAGGTAAGGGTCTACTTTCATTTTTTTGCATGTGGCTATCCAGTTTTCCCAACACCATTTGTTGAAGAGACTTTCTTTTCCCCACTGGATGTTCTTGGCTCCTTTGTCAAAGATTAGCTGTCCGTAGATGTGTGGGTTTATTTCTGGGCTTTCGATTCTATTCCATTGATCTGTGTGTCTATTTTTGTGCCAGTACCATGCTGTTTTGGTTACTATAGCTTTGTAGTATATTTTGAAATCAGGGAGTGTGACACCTCCAGCTTTGTTCTTTTTTCTCAGGATTCCTTTAGCTATTCGGGGTCTTTTGTTGTTCCATATAAATTTTAGGATTCTTTGTTCTATTTCTGTGAAAAATGTTGTTGGAACTTTGATAGGGGTTGCATTGAATCTATAGATGGCTTTAGGAAGTATGGACATCTTAACTATGTTAATTCTTCCAATCCAAGAGCACAGAATATCTTTCCATTTCTTTGTGTCTTCTTCAATTTCTTTCAGAAATGTTTTATAGTTTTCGGTGTACAGATCTTTCACCTCTTTGGTTAAGTTTATTCCTAGGTATTTTATTCTTTTTGTTGCAATTGTAAATGGAATGGTATTCTTAATTTCTCTTTCTGCTACTTCGTTGTTAGTGTACAGAAATGCAACTGATTTTTGTATGTTGATTTTGTATCCTGCAACTTTACCATATTCGTTTATTACTTCTAAAAGTTTTCTGGTGGATTCTTTAGGGTTTTCTATATATAAAATCATGTCATCTGCAAATAGTGACAGTTTCACGTCTTCCTTTCCAATTTGGATCCCTTTTATTTCTTTCTCTTGCCTGATTGCTCTGGCTAGGACTTCCAATACTATGTTAAATAGGAGTGGTGACAGTTGGCATCCCTGTCTGTTTCCTGTTCTTAGAGGGATAGCTTTCAGTTTTTCACCATTGAGGATGATATTAGCTGTGGGTTTCTCATATATGGTCTTTATTATGTTGAGGTACTTTCCTTCTATACCCATTTTATTCAGAGTTTTTATCATAAATGGATGCTGTATCTTGTCAAATGCTTTCTCTACATCTATTGAGATGATCATGTGATTTTTGTTCTTCATTTTATTAATGTGGTGTATTACGTTGATTGATTTGTGAATGTTAAACCATCCCTGCATGCCTGGAATAAATCCCACTTGATCACGGTGTATAATCTTTTTAACGTATTGTTGTATGCGATTTGCTAGTATTTTGTTGAGGATTTTCGCATCGATGTTCATCAGTGATATCGGTCTGTAATTTTCTTTTTTTTTGTGTGTTGTCCTTGTCTGGTTTTGGTATCGGGGTAATGTCAGCTTCGTAGAATGAGTTAGGGAGCTTCCCCCCCCCCTCAATTTTTTGGAAGAGTTTGAGAAGGATAGGTATTAAGTCTTCTTTGACTGTTTGGTAGAATTCACCAGGGAAGCCGTCTGGTCCTGGACTTTTATTTTTGGGGAGGTTTTTGATTACTGTTTCGATCTCCTTACTGGTGATTGGTCTATTCAAATTCTCTACTTCTTCTTGATCCAGTTTTGGAATGCTACCTGCACAGCCTCACAGTATGTCATGAGATGGTGTCTTGAGATCTGTCCCTGTTCTTCCCTGCATCAGTAAAATGGGCCATTACATTGATGATACGATGTTAACATGTAAAGACTTGCCTCTGCTGCAGGATACTCTGCAGACTTTGCTGGGACATCTGTGAGGGAGACGATGTGCTATGAACCCTCAGAAAATTTGAGGCTCAGACACCGCTGTAAAGTTTTTGGGAATCATTTGGTCAGCTAAGATGTGCATTGTCCTAGAAGCTGTGATTGATAAAGTGCAAGCCTATCCAACCCCTAAGAACATGAAAGGTGTGTAAACTTCTCAGAGATTTTGGGATTTGGGGAGGACTTTTATTCCCCATCTGGCACATGCCTCCATCCCTTGTATTGCCTGGTAAAGAAAGGGCACATGTGGGACTGGGAATCAGAGCAGCAAGCTACCTTTGAGAAGGCAAAAATACTAGTGAAGCAGATTAAAGCTCTGGGAATCTCCCAAGCGGGACTACCATTTGAGTTAGATGTATCTGTGACTCTGGAAGGTATGGGTTGGGCACTGTGGCAGAGACAACAGAAGGAGAGAGTATCCCTAGGATTTTGGTCCCAGCTCTGGAAGGGGGCAGAAACCTGATATATCCTCATAGAGCAACGGGGCAGAAACCTGATATATCCTCATAGAGCAACAGCTCATAGCAGTGTACACATTGCCCCTCCAGGTAGAGCCTCTCACAAAGGAGTAGCATATCATGATAAAAACTTCCCTTTCTATCAAGGAGTGGGCTGAGAATATATTCCATTGACCCACATCTGCCATGGCTCAAACTCCTACACTGACTAAGTGGCATGCCTATTTGCAGCAGAGGAGCACCCTGTCTGCCAGCCCACTGTCTCTAAAAATGCGGGTGCTACTATGCCCTATAGAGGATGTAGATGCTCCAAATGCCCCCACCCCTATTCCTGTGGTGGCCCCTGCAGCCTGTAGAGATGGAGTAGGGCAAATTCATGCTGGTGCCTGGTATACAAATGAGTCTAGTCAGGGCAGGTAGCTCACATGGACTGCAGTTGCTATTCAGCCCAACGCTGACACCATGTGGATGGAAACAGGAACAAACTGCAGCAGCCAGTGGACTGAACTCAGAGCAGTTTGGCTTCACTTGTGAGCCCTGGCCTTTAACACTTTGCATTGACAGTTGGGCTGTTCTAAAGGGATTAACTCTATGGCTTGGACATTGGGAAGCTAAGGGGTGGATAATCATAAATAAGCCCTTGTGGGGTCAGGATATGTGCTTTCCTGAAGACATTTCAGGAACAAAAAACATTTGGTTTTGCCTGCAAGAGCCTGAGGCAGTCCTCACTGTTTTCCACATCCCAGCTTGTAAGGTGCTGACACTCTCTGGCAATCAGGAAGCTGATGCCCTAGCCTGGGTATGAGCCCTAGCAATTGACCCTTCAGTAGATACATCAGATTGGGTCCACAGAGTGACCACTATAGCACCTGGGTGGGATGACATATTGCTAAAGATTTGGATTGCCCTTGAAAAAGAGTGACTTGGTTAATGCAGTAACAGCATGTCCTTTGTGTTCTAAACAACACCCAAGGCAACTGCCAAAGGAGTCTGAGGCCATCTAGAGGAGTTCCCAATCAGTGAGCGATTGGAAAATTGATTATTTTGGCACCCTCCCTCCAAGTGAGGGTTTTAAATATGCTTTGGTTTGTGTTGACACTGAATCTGGCCTAACCCAAGCTTTCCTTTGTTGCCATGCAAACCAGACTGTCACCATTAGGGAATTAGAGAAGCTGAGTATTGTGTACAGATACCTTTGTGGAATAGATAGTGACCAGAGGTCACATTTCAAAGGTCATCATATGCAAGACTGGCAAAAGAACATGACATTAAATGGAGGTTTTACCTCCCCTATAACCTGCATGCAGCAGAGTTGGTAGAAAGCAAAAATGGAATAGTAAAGCAACAGATTAAATTACTAACAGATAAAACTGCCTTGGCTGGGTGGACTAAAGTATCATCCCAGGCTTTAATACATTTGAATAATCAACCAGCAGGACCTATTGCCCCATATGCCAGACTGGGGACCCCAGCTGAGACACACAACACCGTGACGGTATGTAAATGTATGGAAGTCACGGGAGATAGTCATTGATCAGAGTCTCACTGTGGATCAATGTATTATGCTGCTGAGAACACCAAACCACATGATACCTAGGAAAGGTGTCATCTAATGGAATTTGCAATGAGACATCCAATGAGGATGGTCAGAGCACTGCCAAAATGGCTACCTTCACACTAGTGGAACCCCTTGCTGACTGCTCAGGGCACGTTGCTGAAGAGGGGTGCATGTAAGATTGTAAGAGCTGGTCATGAGGGGTGGAGTGTTGGGGGATTCATCAAGGGGAAGTGACCACTGGTTTACACATGAGCTGGACCTGGGCAATCAGAGGCTTCTTACCCCCTCCCCTGTATTTGGAATGTATTTTCTGCCCACCATTCCCAGACTGGGAGCTCTTTTCAAGGATGCAGCCGTGAGAGAGTAATGTGTTGTTGAGACCATCTGGACTGAATACGTGACTGAACCCAGTTAGGGCCTCTATATGAACTTTTAAGATTCTGGCAGGTGGGCATGGAGATCTACTCATCTTGCTGCCACCTAAGATAAACCTCGTATGTAAGTTCCCTTGCTTGTTAAGACTGCCACCTACCAATCTGAACTCGTCTGTCTCTTTCTTCAATCTCTCCTTGCCCTCCATGTACGGGGGCCACTTTGCAAACCAACAATTATGAATGATAACATTCCTAGATATATTAGATGTTTAGGAATTTCGTATAATTTCTGGAACACTTATGTTAATAATATATGTCTATACAAATATAACCTAAGGAAAGTTAAGCACCATTTCCTATTTGGCAATGCTTCCCATGTAATTTAACATGTCAAATAAGCCTAATTAATTTAATCTCTCTCTTTTATCAGAAAAGAGAGTAAATCTTTTGAGATGTTCCAGGGACCCTCTGGAAAGTCACAAAGTTAGTTTGAGGTCAAAAAGACGTTATTTAGAATTCGATTTGGGGGAAGTTTGTCAAAAATATCAAAAGATTTTTAAATGCTTGATTAAATGGGATCATAGGTCACTGTGAAACAATACTTAGTTGTCTATTTAACCAAAGTGACAATTAAAGACTTTGAAGGCAAATACAGCAAGTTACATAGCTGTAAAAAACTTAACTCTTTTAATAGAGAGGATTCAGTTTTCTTAAGTAATCGAAGACCTGATAAAGACAACATGAAGCACAGGAAATTATTTTGATAAAACACAGAATTTTTGTTTTCTAGGCATATTACTTTAAAAGGTTGAAGAAAAACCTTTCATAATCTTATCAAGAACAGAGCAATAGTCCAAGAAAATTTTGTCCTTTAGTAGATGAAAGAAAATTAAGTTTTAGTTTTATGTAAGTGCACTATTGATATTAAAGCTTATTTTTCATTAAGCCCATTAAATAGTCCTCTTTTACAAATTAATTTTGACAATACCATCAAGAGATAGAAACACATTACATACATATAACATATATCCATAGACATACATAAACACACAGACACAAACAGATACCCCATGGCTTTCATTCCAAAACTTTAGCCATGAATCAAGTAGAATATAAAATTCACTAGTTTATAAATAACAGTTTAATCCAAATTGTGCCTCTGGCAGACGGAACAAGTTAAGGTTACCCACTCAAATGGCAAAAGCTTTTTTACAAATATTTGTGGAGAAGACTTTTAAGATTTGTATTTGCCCCTAATGAACAATCTTATGGAGTCTGTGGACTAGATTTTGGGCAAGGGAGCTTCTATAGCAGTCTGTATTTTAAAAAAGCCTCTTTCCTCCCTCTTTTGTTCTTCAGTCTCAGGTGGTCGTGGGCAGTGTTGTAGTTATTTCCTGGGGTGTTTACATTTCAAAAATATGATAAGATTTACAACTTCAAGGGACAGAGAAAGAATGCAAGTTTTTCTCCTAGCGGTTTTGCGGTATATTTCTCTATTATCAGCAGTCTATGGTAATTACTATTTAAAATTTTCCTTTGTATTAGGAGTAGGACAACATAGGGCACTTTATGCATTTCACTGTCAACCACTACAACATCCTCCCCTTTGTTCTCCTCACTTTCCCAGGAATTCCACCTCTTAGCCTCCTAATCAGGCTTTGTCACAAGCATTTTGACCTTAATCTGTGGCAGCTTGTGTCCTCCTAGCTTTGCAGAGTAGCACGCTAAGGTCTCCAACTTGTTATCCTGCTCTCCCACCTTGTCCGCCAGCCCCAAAGCTAGCAGAGTAGTGGACAACTGCACATCTTTCTCTAACCTCAGCTCTTCTTCCAACTTTCTAACTTGAGCTTTAGCCTCTAGCTGGGCATTAGTGGCCAGCCAAACTGCCCACAGTGGAGACCAGCCCACTGCAGCAGCCATTGGTTTTCCTTCTTTGCTGCAGTGCACTATGGACAGTTTCTCAAACAAGTGCATCAAACCAGCTGGCATTTTTGGCAGTCCATATACTCCTGTGGCAGTCCACAAGCATCTACCATTCAGGCCGTCCCTCCCCCCATAGAGGTCGATGGCCAACTCGGGATTTCCCCCACAGGTCTTTTTCCCAAGACCCATTTCTCCAGTGTCCTGCCTGGCTCACCAATTGTTGGTTGACAACCTTGGGAGTTCCACAAATGAGATTCGAACCTGGCCACCATACATGGAGGGCGAGGAGAGATTGAAGAAAGAGGTATACCACTCCAGATTGGTAGGTGGCAGTGTTAATAGGCAAGGAAATTTACATATCAGGCTTATCTTGGGTGGCCAAAATATGAGTAGATCTTCAAGGGGAGGAAGATTATCCTCTACCCACTCTAGGTCCTTTCTGGCTGGGCTATAAATTAAGTTGACATGAGACTGAATAGCAGGAGAAAATCAATCAAAGCTTTTTGACATGTATACATGGGAGAAACCAGGGAAACTGAATTTCTCAACAAAATGGTGGAGATTCTTTTCTTAAGTAGATTTAGATAAAGACAAAGGAAGATGTTGGAGGTGCGGAAGTCAGTTATGGGAGATTACCAGAAAGGCACAGTAAGATTATTATTCAGCCTCGCCTTCCACATTGATAAGTTTCTAGAGATGAGGCCATCCCCCCTCTTCCCAGTACAGAGAGGGAGATACCTTTACAAATGGAGATTTCCCCTACAAATGTAAATGTTTGGTCTTAGCAAGGACCCTCCCAGTCTGTCGCTTTTAGGCAGTTTGAGGGAAGGTCAAATGTCCTTCAGAGAAAATAATCAAGGTAAGGAGACATATTTTGATATGCCCAATTCTGATTTCCCACAATCTGCACACCTTCCCACTAGAATCTTAAAAGTTTATATAGAGGCCTTAACAGGGTTCAGTCACATACACAGTCCAGATGGTCTCAACATTACTCTCTCAAGGATGTATCTTTGAAATGGCTCCTAGTGTGAGAACAGTGGGCAGAATGTACTTCCCAAGGACGAGGGAGGGGCTAAGGAGCTTCCAATTGCCTGAGTCCAGCAAGGAGTCCACAAGGGTGGGTCAACTGGTGGTCACATCTTCTCAGTGACCTCCTCCAACCTCTGAGATAGCAGAGATTCTGCATTTAATGTTGTAGCTCAGGAAGTTAGAAAGGCTTTAATTGTTTGTTTGGTTGATTGGCTTAAACATGAACCAAAAGATGGCCTGCTGTGTGCGAATTGGAAATGCCTGACCTCCTTTGGTTTAATGTAAGGGAAGGGGTTCAGAGGCTTAATGAGTTTGGAATATGAGAGTGGTTTTTTTTCATTTAAGACCTACTCATCCACATTGGGAGGGTCTAGAAGACATACCTTTCACCAATAGTTTGAGAAATTAATTCATGTGTGGAACCCTAGCATCCTTGAAGAGCTTTGTGATTGCTCTTCTCTGTTGGCCAGACCTTACAGTGGGAACTTCATCCACTCAATTGAAAAACCTAAATGTAATGAGAGTAATTGGATTTCGGGGTGGCAGGGGCCAAATTGTGGCACTCAATCACCAAAGGTAAGGTTGGCATGGTTACTGTAATGGACAGCAGAGTCAAAGCAGCAATCAGAATAGCCTGATTCATGCAGATTTATGGCATAGGCTAGTTAATTATGGTGTTCTAAAAAGTGAAATAAGTAGGAAGCCTACTAGATCCTTACTTGATCTGCATAAACAGAAATGTTCTAGGTCAAGTAAAAAAAAGGTCTAACTCTAATCATAAAAACAGAAAGTCACAGTCCCTCAATCAATTCCCAGACTTGAGACAGTTTACAGACCCCAAACTCCTTGAATGAATGGGAGGCTGAGTCTCCTTGAGAAAGGACCCTGGTTCACTACTGAAAATGTATACTGTTAATATTTCTCCCAAAGGGACCTACAGCCTTTTACCAGGGTAACTGGACATTGAGTAAAAGGAAATAATCACACCTTTTGAGGACTACTAGACACTAATTCTAGTAGTCTAAACTGACACTGATTCTGGGAAACCTGAAGCACCACTGTGGCCCTCCAGTTAGAGTAGGGGCTTATGGAGGTCAGGTGATCAATGGAACTTGAGCTCAAGTCTATCTCACAGTGAGTCCAGTGGGTCCTCAAATCCATCCTGTGGTTATTTCCTCAGTTCCAGAATGCATAATTGGAGTAGACATATGTAGCAGCTGGCAGAATCTTCACGTCGGTTCTCTGACGTGTGGAGTGAGGGCTATTTTAGTAGGAAAAACCAAGTAGAAGCCATTAGAACTACCTCTAATTAGGAAAATAATAAGTCAAAAATAATAGCGCATTCCTGGAGGGATTTCAGAGATTAGTGCCACCATCAAGGACTTGAAAGACACAGAGGTGGTGATTTCAACCACATCCCCCTTCAACTCTTCTATTTGATCTGTACAGAAGACGGATGGATCTTGGACAATGACAGTGGATTATTGTAAGTTTAACCAGGTAGTGACTACAATTGCAGGTGCTGTGCCAAATGTGGTTTCATCGCTTGAGCAAATTAACATGTCTTCTGGTACCTGGTATGCAGCTATTGATCTGGCAAATGCCTTTTTTCTCCATACCTATCCATAAGGCCTCCCAGAGGTAGTTTGCTTTCAGCTGGCAAGGACAGCAATACACCTTCACTATCCTACCTCGGGGTATATCAGTTCTCCAGCTCTATGTCATAATTTAGTTCACAGGTATCTTGATTGCCTTTCCCTTCCACAAGATATCACATTGGTCAATTACATTGATGACATTATGCTGATTGGACCTAGTGAATGAAAAGTAGTGGCTAATCTAGACTTATTGGTGAGACAGTTGCATGCCAGAGAGTGGAAAATAAATCTAACTAAATTTCAGAGGCCTTCTACCTCAGTGAAATTTCTAGGGACCCAGGGGTGTAGGGCATGTCGAGACATCTCTTCTAAAGTGAAGGATACGGATTGTTGCATTTGGTCCCTCCTACAACCAGGAAAGAGACACAATGCCTAGGTGGGCCTTTTTGGATTTTGGAGGAAACATATTCTTCATTTGGGTGTGTTACTCTAGTCCATTTACTGATTGACCTGAAAATTTGCTAGTTTTGAGTGAGGTCCAGAACAAGAGAAGGCTCTGAAACAGGTTCAGGCTGCTGTGCAAGCTGTCCTACTTGGGCCATATGATCCAGCAGATCCAATGGTGCTTTGAAGTGTCAGTGGCAGAGATGCTGTTTGAAGCCTTTGGCAGGTCCCTATAGGTGAACTGCAGTTCAGGTCTTTAGGATTTTGGAGCAAGGCCCTGCCATCATCTGAAGATACTCTTCAGAGTATCTTCTTTTGAGAAATAGCTCTTAGGTTGCTACTGGGCCTTAGAGACTGAGCGCTTGACCATGAGCCACCAAGTTACCATGCAACGTGTGCTGCCCGTGATGAACTGGGTATTATATGACCCACCAAGCCATAGAGTTTGGCATGCACAGCAACACTCCATCATCAAATGGAAGTGGTATATAGGTGATCAGGCATAAGCAGGCCCTAAAGGCATAAGTAAGTTACATGAAGAAGTGACCCAAGTGTCCATGGTCCCCACTCCTGCTACACTGCCTTCTCTCTCCCAGCCTACACCTATGGCTTCATTGGGAGTTCCCTACAATCAGTTGACAGAGGCAGAAAAGACTTGGGCCTGGTTTACAGGTGGTTCTACATGATATGCAGGCACCATCCAAAAATGGACAGCTGCAGTACTGTAGTGCTTTTCTGGGACATCCCTGAATGACAGTGGTGAAGGGAAATCCTCCTAGTGGACAGAACTTCGGGCAGTGCACCTAGCTGTTCACTTAGCTTGGAAGGAGAAGTGACCAGACATGTGATTATATATCAATTCATGGGCTGTGGCCAATGTTTTGAATGGATGGTCAGGAACTTGGAAGGAAAGTGATTGAAAAATTGGTGACAAATTTAGGACAGAGGTATGTGGACAGACCTCTCTGAATGGGAAAAAAAGGTATGAAGATATTTGTGTCCCACGTGAATGCTCACCAAAGGGTGACCTCAGCAGAGGAAGATTTTAATAATGAAGAGGATGGGATGACCCATTCTGTGGGGACCATTCAGCCTCTTTTCCAGCTACCCCTCTCATTGCCCAATGGACTCATGAACAAAGTGACCATGGTGGCAGGGATGGTGGTTATGCATGGGCTCAGCAACATGGACTTCCATCCACCAAGGCCAACATGGTTACAGCCACCACTGAGTGCACAATCTGCCAGCAGTAGACACAGAGCCTCCATATGGCACCATTTCCCAGCAGGATCAGCCAGCTACCTGGTGGCAGGTTGATTACATTGGACCACTCCCATTATGGAAGGGCCAGTGTTTGTCCTTACTGGAATAGACACTCTGCATACAAATTTACCTTCCCTGCATGCAATGCTTTGTCCAAAACTACCATTTGTGGACTTACAGAATGCCTTATTCACCATTATGGTATTTCACAGAGCATTGCTTCTGATCAAGGAACTCACTTCATAGCAAAAGAAGTGCAACAGTGGGCCCATGATCATGGCATTCACCGGTCTTACCATATTCCCTAACATCCTGAGGCAGCTTGCTTAATAGAACAGTGGAATGACCTTTTGAAGATTTAGTTACAGCACCAGCTAGATGGCCATACCTCACAGGGCTGGGGCAAGGTTCTCTAGAAAGCTGTATGTGCTCTGAATGAGTGTCCAATGTATGGTGCTATTTCTTCAATAGCCAGGACTCATAGGTCCAGGAATCAAGGGGTGCAAATGAAAGTGCACCACTCACTATTACCAATAGTGACCCACTGGCAAAATATTTGCTTTCTGTTCTCATGACTTTATGTTCTGCTGGCCTAGAGGCCTTAGTGCCAGAGGGAGGAAAGCTTCTATTAGGAGACACAACAATGATTCTATTGAACTGGAAGCTAAGACTGCTACCCAGCCACTTTGGGCTCCTCATGCCTCTGAACCAACAGGCAAAGAAAGGAGTTATGGTGTTGCCTGGGGTGATTGATCCTGACTATCAAGGAGAAATTGGACTACTGCTTCACAACGGAAGTAAGGAAGAGTATGTCTGGAATATAAGCGATCCCTTAGAGCATCTCTTGGTATTACCCTGCCTTGGGATCAAACTCAATGGAAAATACAACAAACCAATCCAGGCAGGACTACTAAGAGCTGAGACCCTTCAGGAATGAAAGGGTTACCCTGCCAGCTAAATAATAATGACTAGCCGAGGTGCTTGCTGAAGGCAAAGGGAATACAGAATGGGTAGTAGCAGAAGGTAGTTATAAATACCAGCTAGAACCACATGACCAGTTACAGAAATGAGGACTGTAATTGTCATGAGTATTTCCTCCTTATTTTGTTATAAATATATTTGTGTGTGTGTATATATATATAAATTAAGCAAATATCTTGAAACAAAAGCTGTATTGACTTTATATCGGTATTTAAGTATTGCTAATTTTACATCATAGTATTTAAGTTAGGGGATATCAAGAGAAGAGTAAACATCATTCAAGGACTCTACCTCCTCTTCTGGAGAAAGGATTAGTGCATTTTCACTTCTATGCAAGATAGCTGTATCATGTCAGTTGGAATTATGACCTTTATTTTCTTTATTTGGATATTAAGTATGGCTTAAGGAGATATGTATGGGTGCCAAGTTGACAAGGGGTGGATTTATGATGGTTAATTTTATGTGTTACCATGACTGGGCTAAGGGATGTCCATATAGCTAGTAAAACATTTCTGGGTGTGTCTGTGAGGGTATTTCTAGAAGAAATTAACATTTGAATTAGTAGAGTGAGTAAAGAAGATCACCCTCACTAACGTGGGTGGGCATCATCCAATCCATTGAGGGCCTGAATAGAACAAATTGGCAGAGGAAGGGCAAATTTACTCTCTTTGCTTGAGCTGGGACTTCCATCTTCTCTTGCTCTTGTACATTGGCACTTCTGGTTCCTGGCCTGTAGACTCAGACCAGGACTTATACCATTGGCCCCCCAATTCTCAGGCCTTTGGACTCAGACTGAATTATACCACTAGCTTTCCTGGTTCTCCAGCTTGCAGACGACAGATCTTAGGATTTCTTGGCCTCCATAATAACGTGAGCTAATTCCTATAATACATTTCCTTTTATCTATATCTATATCTGTCTATATCTATGTCTCTCTCTCCTATTGGTTCAGTTTCTCTGGGGAACCCTGACTAATACAATATGGAATCTAACATAGTCAAACTCATAGAAGCAGAAAATAGAATGGTGGTTGCCAGGGGCTGGGGTAAGGGTGAAACGGAGAGATGGGAAAAGTTTCAGTTATGCAAGATAAATAAGTTCTAGAGATCTAATGTACAGCGTGATGACTATAGTTAGCAATACTGTATTGTAAACTTGAAATTTGCTAAGAAGCGTTCTCATCAGACACAAAAAAAGGTATTTATGTTAGATGATGGATATGTTAATTAACTTTACTGTGGTGATCATTTCACAATGTATACATATATGAAAACATCATGTTGTACACCTTAAATATACACAACTTTTATTTGTCAGTTATACCTCATTAAAACTGAAACAAATGGACAGAAATAAAAACATCCAGGTTGGGAGGAAAGAAGTAAAACTATATTTACTTTCAGATTACATGATCTTGTATATGAAAAATCCTAAGGAATACACACACACACACACACACACACACACACACTATTGAAATGAATAAATGAATTAAGAAACAGTGCAGGACATGAGATCAATATAAAAAATTAGTTATATTTCTATACACTAGCAATTAAAAATCCAAAAATTAATTAAGACAATAATTTCATTTACAATAGCATCAAAAATTAATAAAATATTTAGGAACAAATTTAACCAAAGAAATACATGACTTGTACACTAAAAATTATAAAACATCATTGAATAAAATTAAATAAATGGGAAGACATTTTATGTTCATGGATCAGAAGGCTTAATATTGTTAAGATGGTAACACTCCCCCAGATGATCTATAGATTCAATGCAATCCCTATCAAAATTCCAGCTTCCTTTTTTCCCCCAACATTGGCAATCTGATCTTAAAATTCATATGGAAATTCAAGGGACCCAGAATAGCCAAAAGAATCTTGAAAAAGAGCAACAAAATTGGAGGACTCACACTTTTCTATTTCATAACTTACTACAAAGCTACAGTAATCAGAACAGTGTAATACTGGCTTGAAGATGGGTATACAGATCAATGAAATAGAATTGAGAGTCCAGAAATAAACCAATACATCTATGGTTATTTGATTTTTAGCAAGGGTGCTAAGACAATTGAATGGAAAAAGAACAGTTTCATCAACAAATTTTGCTGGGACAACTGGACCCCTGTCTCACACCATATATAGCAATTAACTGAAAGGGTATCAAAGAACAACTGGACCCCTGTCTCACACCATATATAGCAATTAACTGAAAGGGTATCAAAGACCTATATGTAAGAGCTAGAACTATAAAATTATTACAAGAAAGCATAGGTGAATGTCTTCCTGTACTTAGATTCCATCAAATCTATGTAAAAACGTAGAATCCATGGTTTTTAAATCCATGTAAAAATCCATGTTTTTTAAGATGTGATACCTGAAGGAAAAGCAACAAAATAAAGTTTAGATGTATTATACTTCATCAAAATTTTAAAAAATTTGGGACTGGCCTGGTGGTGCAGTGGTTAAGTTTGTGTGCTCTGCTTTGGCAGACTGGGGTTCGTGGGTTCAGATCCCGAGCATGGACCTACACACCACTTGTCAAGCCATGCTGTGGCAGTGTACCACATACAAAACAGAGGAAGATTGGCACAGATGTTAGCTCAGGGACAATCTTCCTCAAGCAAAAAAGAAGAGGATTGTCAACAGATGTTAGCTCACAGCCAATCTTCCTCACACACACGCACATACAAATTTTAAATTGTTTGCTTCAAATGACACTATCAATAAAGTGAAAAGTAAATCCACAAAAGGGAGAAAATATTTGCATCGTATATCTGATGAGTCTAGTATCCAGAATACACATGAATGTATGTAAGAGTTCTTATAATGCAAAATAAAAAGACATATAACCCAATTTAAAAATGGATAAAGGATTTGAGTAGACATTTCTCCAAAGAAGATCTATAAATGGCCAATAAGCACTTGAAAAGATGCTCAACCTCATCAGTCATTAGAGAAACAAAAATCAAAACAACAATGCAATTCCACTTCACATACATCAGTATGGCTATAATAAAAAAGATGGACAATAGCAAATGTTGATGAGAATGTAGAGAAAATGGAATCTTCATACGTTGCTGTTAGGAATAAAAATGGTGCAGCTGCTGTGTGAAACAAAACCTCCAAAGGTTAAGCAAAGAATAACATGGAGGAATTCCACTACTATATATATACTCAAGAGAATTGAAAACATATGTTCACACAAAAACTTGTACATGAACGTTCATAGAAGCATTACTGCTCGGGCCGGCCCCGTGGTTTAGCGGTTAAGTGCGCGCGCTCCGCTGCTGGCGGCCTGGGTTCTGAACCCCGGGCGCGCACCGACACACTGTTTCACTGGCCATGCTGAGGCCGCGTCCCACATACAGCAACTAGAAGGATGTGCAGGTATGACATACAACTGTCTACTGGGGCTTTGGGGGGAAAAATAAATAAATAAAATTAAAAAAAAAAAGAAGCATTACTGCTATGCTATAATATAATATATGCTATAATAGCCAAGAAGTGGAAACAACCTAAATGTCCATCAACTAATGAACAGATGAAAAAAATGTGACATATCCATACAATGAAATATTATTCAGACATTAAAAGCAGTGGAGTACTGATACATGATACAACAGGAATGAACGTTAACAATATTATGCTATGTAAAAGAAGCCAGTCACAAAGGACCATATATTTTATGATTCCATTTATATTAAATGTCCATAATAGACAAAAACAGGGATAGAAAGTAGATTATTGGTTGCATAGGGCTGGGGGGTTGGACAGCGTGGGCAGGAGAATGCCAGTTGGTATGGGCTTTTTTTGAGGGAGGTGAATATGTTCTAAAATTAATTGTGTTGATGGTTGCACAACTCTGTAAACATACTAATTCATGATTGTACACTTTGTAAGGTTGGATTTTATGGTATGTGAATTATATCTCAATAAAATGTATTCCCATGTTGAGAAGCCCAGGACCACATCACTTCACTAGTGAATTCTCCTAATCATTTAAAGAAGAATTAATATCAATTCTATATAAATTATTCAAAAAATAGAAGAGGAGGGAACAGTTCCAACTTTATTCTGTGAGACCAGTATTACCTTGATACCAAAAGTTGCCAAACACATCACATGCAAAAAATAAAACTACAGAACAATATTCCTTATGAATATAGATGTATAAATCCTCAACAAAATCATTCTCTTCTGTTGCTAGTTTACTAAGACTTTTAAAAAATAGCTTTATTGAAATTCACATATGGGTGTTGAATTTTCTCAAGTGCTTTTTCAGCGTGAATTAATATCATGTGAGTTTTTTCTTTAGCCTGTTAATGTAATGGATTATATTGATATTCAAATATTGAACAACCATTACATAGTTGGAAGAAACTAGTCCTGGTATATAATTATTTTTATACATTCTTGAGTTCAATTGATTATTTTGTGGAATATTTTAAATCTAATTAAATGGGAGATATTTGTAGATTTCTTTTTTGGTATATGTGGTATAACTATACAATGGAATATTATTCAGACATAAAAAGTAATGACGTACTGATATATGCTAGAACATAGATGAAGCTTGAAAACATTATGCTAAGTGAAACAAGCCAGTCTTAAAAGACAACATATTATATTATTCCATTCGTATGAAATGACCAGAATAGAAAAATCTGTACAGGCATAAAGTAGATCAGTGGTTGCTTAAAAATTGGGAGGATGGGGGTGATACTGGGTGATAGGTAAATTGTACAGGGTTTCTTTTTAAGGTGATGAAAATGTTCTGCAATTGTGATGGTAGTTGCACATATCTGTGAATATATTAAAAACCATTGAGTTGTACACTTTAAATGGGTAAATTGAATGGTATGTGAATTATAACTCAGTGAAGCTGTTAAAAAAAGAGAATGACTAGACTCATGGGGAGTGTCATCAGCAAGATGGCGGAATAGGAAGCCTGAGAACCTCTTTCCCCTGCAGAAAGACCAATTTAACAACAATACACAAACCAATTGCCTTTGTAAGAAATCAAGAAGCCAGTTAAGAGGTTTCTGCACCCCAGGCAAGCATGAAGCCAACTGCATTGAAGCCTGATAGAAAAAACTCATGGCACTCACTCACTAGAGCCCCTCCTCCCAGTACAGTAGGCATGATTGGGAGAAAACTGCCAACTCCCTACTTCTGACTGGGGTTGGAAAGAGAAGAGTAGAAGATACACTCACTGTTCTGACCTTTTGAGGGACTGCCCAAGAGACTGGTTTTTGTCCTGCCTGAACCTAAGCTTTGACAAGAACAGGGCGCCAGGTTGGAAGTCTCTGAGAACAAAAGAGAACATGCACGAGAGTATGCAGTACCAAAATCAAACACTAGATGGAGCACCAGTACTGTGGCTTAGTACTCTACCAGAGAGGCTGCAGTACCGCAAACAGACACCAGAGGGAGCTTGTAAGTAGAAACTGGCAAATCTTTTCAATTAGGAGATTACACACACAAGCCCAGAGAGAATACACCCCTTAGAAAAAGCTTTAGAGGTCTCCTGAATCTCTAGTTGGGTGATTGGAGAATGTCTTCCCTGTATGAAATCAAACCACAAAAACTGGGAGAGGTGGCTGATTTTTCAAATGCCAAAGTCCCAACAGAACGTAACAAGGTATAGAAAGAAACATGGTCCAATCAAAGGAACAAATTAAATATAGTGAAACCAACCCTAAAGTAACAAAGATATATAAATTACCAGATAAAAAATTCAAAATAACTGCCATAATGATGCTCAATAAATTAAAAGCACAGATAGACAACTAAACAAAAGTAGAAAAAAATGCATGAAGTAAATTAGAATATCAGCAAAGGCAAATTAAGAAGAAGAAACAAATAAAATGTGGGAACTGAAGAATACAATTATTGAACTGAAAAATTCACTAGAGGGATTCAACAGTAGACTTGACCAGTCAGAAGAAAGAATCAGTGAACTTGAAGGACTTCAAAATTACCAAGGCAGAGGAGAAAAAAGAATGAAGGAAATGAAAAGAGTCTAAGGAACACCATCAAATGGAACAACACATGCATTATGAGAGTCCCAGAAGGAGAAGAAAGAGAAAAAGGGACAGAGAGGCTATTTGAAGAACTAATGGCCGAAAACTCCCCAAATCTGAGGAGAAATAAAAGCTGAGGGACTTTATCATCACTACACCTGCCCTACAAGAAATGCTGAAGGCAATCCTTAAGATTGATGTGAAAGGATGATAAACAACAACACAAAACCACATGAAAATATAAAACTCCCTAGTAAAGGCAAATATATAGATATAGAATCTCGTAGTATTGTAATGTACATGCATAAATCACTTTTAAAACTAGTATGCACTTTAAAAAACAAAAGCATAAAAAGTAATTATAAATCTATGTTAATGGATACATAATATAAAAAGAGGTAATTTGTGTCATCAATAACATGAAGGGGAGGACAGAGATTTAAAGGATTAAAGTTTCTATGTGTGATTGGAATTAAGTTGTTATCAGTTTGAAATAGATTGTTGTAACTTTAAGATGTTTTATGCAATTGCAATGTTAATCACAAACAGAATATTTATAGAATATGCACAAAGGGCAATGAGAAAGGAATCAAACATGTTACTACAAAAAAGCAACAAACACAAAAGAAGGCAGCAAGAGATGAAAGGAGGGACAAAAAATTACAAGGCATACAGAAGACAATGAACAAAATGGCAATAGTCAGTTTTTTACTGTTAGTAATTACTGTAAATGTAAATAAATTAAAATCCCAATTAAAAGACATGGATTTCCTGATGGATAAAAAATAAGATCCAACACGATGTTGTCTACAAGACACTCATGTTAGATCTAAGGATACACATAGACCAAAACTGAAAGGATGGAAAGGATATTCTATGCAAACAGGAATGTAAAGAAACAGGGGTGGCCATAGTTACATCAGACAAAATAGACTTTAAGATAGAAATTGTTAAAAGAGACAAAGAAGGACAGTACATAATAATAAAGGGACCAACTCACCAAGATGGTATAATGATTATAAGTGTATATGCACCTAACATTAGAGCTTCCAAATATATAAAGGAAACATTGACAGAACCGAAGGAACAAATAGGCAGCAATGCAATAATAATAGGAGTCTTCAATTTCAGTTATGGATAGAACAACTAGACAGAAGATCAATAAGGAGACAGAAGGCTTGAACAACACTGTAGAACAAATGGATCTGACAGACATATAGAGAACATTCCATCCAACAGCAGCAGGATATGCATTCTTCTCAAGCACACGTGAACATTCTCATGTTAAGTTACAAAAAAATTCTTAACAAATTTTAGAAGATTGAAATCATACAAAGTATCTTCTCTGACCACAATGGAATGAAACCAGAAATCAATAGCAGAATGAAAACAGGAAAATCCACAAATGTGTGGAAATTAAACTACTCAATCTTAAACAAAAAATAATCAAAAAAGAAATCACAAGAGAATTTATAAGGTATCTGAGACAAATGAAAACAAAAGCACAAAATAATAAAACTTATGGGATTCAGAGTGACATCATCAAAATGGTGGAATAGGAGTTTTCTATCATCTTCCCCCCTCAGAATACCGATTTTGACAATCATCTACAGATGAGAAGTCCAGGATTCCAGCAAAGAAGTTCCAGCATACCACTCTAGCAAAAATAATCTGAGATTGGATACATTGAAAAGGATAAGAGGACAAGTTTCACTTTACTTGTATCACCCTTTCCCTAAGGTGGCACAGCTCAGTGCCAAGAGAGACCCTCTCCACCCATGATTTCTCCCACGGGGAAAGTAAGAGTGTGAATGAGTGACAAGATTCCCCAGCTGTGTGGGAAGCTGCCAAAGAGGCCCACTTCTTTCTCACCCTATCCAGAATACTGAGGTGTGCTGTATGACTGTGAACTGGGGAAAGGCTGGGAGAACAGCAGCCAGGGATTTTGGAGGGCATCAAGGGGACATGGATCCTACTAACTCCTTCACTGATTCCATCAAGAAGCCTGCTCACAAGCTGCTGGGGATGCTTCACCTGTGGATCCCCCCAACTGGCCCACAGGGACCCTCAACACTCCATGCTCCTCACCAACACACACCCTCACCATGTGGCTGGCTCCCTGTGTGTACCCCCAAGGGAAACGAGTGCAAGCTTTACAGATGGGTAATGAGTACATGCAGAAATCAGGCCTGTCTCTGTGGGATTGGGAGAAAGCACACAAAATTGAGCATTCAGCACTGTCCTAGAGAAAGCAAGTAGGAGGCTGTCCACCACAAACCTGGCTTTGTAGAATCGAGAGAAGGCATATAATCTTAAAAATGCCCCCCTAAGAGGGAATGAGAAGTGTAGAGTGGGTGTATTCATAGAAAAGTTTTGAGAAAGCCTCAGAATCACTAGCAGGGATTACAGAAGGTATTTCTCTCCCAAAGCCAGTCAGTAAAGACTGGAGGAGGTAACTGCTTCTTCAAATGTGAAGACAGCAATGTCAGACTTCAAGGAACATGAAAAATAAAGGAAACATGACACCACCAAAGGAATGCAATAATTTTCCAGTAACCAACCTCAAAGAAATTGAGATCTGCAATTTGCCTGATAAAGAATTCAAAATAGTTGTTTTAAGGAAGCTCAGTAAGCTACAAGAAAACACAGAAAGACAATTGAAAGAAATTGGAAAACAATACAGAAACAAAATGAGAAGTTTCACAGAGAAAGAAATCATAGAAAAGAGCCAAACAGAAATTCCGGAGCTGCAGAATACAATGAATAGAATGAAAAATGAAATAGAGAGCATCAAAAGCAGACCTGATCAAGAAGAAGAATCTGTGAAGTTGAAGACAATTTATATGAAATTATCCATTCAGAGGAGAACAAAGAAAAAAGAATGAAAAAGAGTGAAAAAAGCCTACGTGAATTATGGGATATCAGCAAGTGAAACAATCTACAGATTATTGGAGTCCCAGAAGGTGAAGAGGGGGAGAAAAGGGACATAAAGCTTATTTTTAAGAAATAATGGCTAAGAACTTACCAAATCTGGGGAGGGATGTGGACATCCAAGTTCATAAAGCTAATAGGTCCCCAAAAAGATCTTCTCCAAGACACATTATAATAAAACTATCTAAAATCAAAGACAAAGAGAGAATTTTACAAGTATCAAGAGAAAAAAATTCTTACATACAAGAGAACCCCCATTAGGCTATCAGTGGATTTCTCAGCAGAGACTTTGCAGGCCAGGAAAGAGTGGGATGATACATTCAAAGTGCTGAAAGAACAAAAATAACCTGCCAACCAGGAACACTTTACCCAGCAAAGTTGTCTTTCAGTAATGAAGGAAAGATTAAGACTTTTGAAAACAAACAAAAGCTGAGGGGATTCATTGCCACTAGATCTGCCTTATAAGAAATGCTGAAAGGAGTTCTTCAAGCTGAAATGTAAGGATGCTAATTAGTAACATGAAAACATATGAAAGTATAAAATTCACTAGTAAGGTAAGTATATCAAATTCAGAATATTCTAATCCTGGTGGTATGTTAACCAACACTAGCATAAAGGTTAAAGGGCAAATGTATTAAAAATAATTATAGCTACAAATTTTGTTAATAGATACACAATATAAAAAGGTGTAAATTGTGACATCAAAAACATAAAGTGTGTGTGGGGAGTAAAAGTGTAGAGATTTTGTATGCAATTAAAGTTATGTTGTTATCAGATTAAAGTAGACTGTTATAACTAAGATGTTTTATGTAAGCATCATAGTAATCACAAATTTAAAACTTACAGTATATATATAAAAGATAAAGAGAAGGGAATCAAAACATAGTACTATGGATAATCATAAATTCACAAAGGAAGGGAGCAAGAGAGGAAGAAAGAAACAAAGGAACTATAAAACAACCAGAAAACAATACTGTGGCATTAGTAAGTCCTTAGCTATCAATAATTACTTTAAATGTAAATGGGCTGAATTATCCAATCAAAAGGCATAGAGTTGACACATGGATAAAAAAGACACAACTATATGCTGCCTACAAGAAACTCATGTCAGTTTTAAGGATATACATAGGATCAAAGCAAAGGATGGGAAAAGATATTTCACGCAAATGGAAACCAAACGAGAGCAGGAGTAGCTATATTTATATCACACAGAATGGGCTTTAAGTTAAAAACTGTAACAAGAGACAAAGGAGATCATTATATGATGATAAAGCAGTCAATTCATCAAAAGGATATAAGAATTGTGTATATGTATATGTTCAACATTGGAGCACCTAAGTATATTAATCAAATAACAACAAATCTGAAGGGAGAAATAGATAACAATACACTAATAGTAGGGGAATTCAATATCTCACTTTCAACATTAGGCAGATCATCCACACAGAAAAGTCAATAAGGAAACATTGGCCTTGAACTATACTTTAGACTCAATGGACCTAACAGACATATAAAGAACATTTCATCCAACAGCAGCAAAATACATATTTTTCTCAAGCACACATGGAAGATTCTCCAGGATAGATCATATATTTGGTCACAAAACAAGTCTTAATAAATGTAAGAAGATTGAAATCAAACTAAGTACCTTTTCTTATCACAATGGTGTGAAACTAGAAATAAATAACAGGAGGAAACCTGGAAAATCCACAAATATGTATAAATGAAACAACACATTCCTGAACAAGCAGTGCATCAAAGAAGAATCAAAAGGGAAATGAAAAAAATATCTGAAACAAATGAAAATGGAAACACAACATACCAAAACTTATGGGATACAGCAAAAGCAGTTCTCAGAGGAAAGTTTATAGTGATAAACATCTACATCAAAAGAAAAAGAAAGATCTTACACCATGATCAAGTTGGATTTATCTGGAATGCAAGGATGGTTCAACATATGGAAATCAATAAATGTGATATATTACATTAACAGAATGAAAGATCAAGACCATATGATCATCTCAATAGATGTAGAAAAATCATTTGACAAATTCAACATCTTTTCATGATAAAACTGTCAACAAAATCGGTATAGAAGGAATATACCTCAACATAATAAAGGCCACATATGACAAGCCCACAGCCAACATCATATTCAATGGTAAAAAGCTGAAAGTTTTTTATCTAAGATCAGGAACATGACAAAGATGCCCATTCTTGCCACTTCTATTCAACAGAGTATTGGAAGTCTTAGCCAGAACAATTAGGCAAGAAAGAGAAATAAAAGGTACTTAGGGAGAGTGACATCAGCATCATGGAGGAGTAAGTTATTCTCTTTGTCTCTACCCTCTAAGTTACAACCAATTGGACATCCATTGACCAACAAAGGACTCCCTACACAGCACAACAGGATGCCTAAGAGATCCTTTCATCTATACATCTGAAGGTAAGTGGACTGAACCTCCAGAAGGCAGTGGAACTAGAGGAGCAGCCTTCTCCCTGTACCCCAGTGGTGGTGATCCAAGGCGTAGATCCTCATACCAGCACATGTGCCTGTGAACAGAGGCCATAGGACCAGAAAAGACAGGCACAGCTTAGTCCCTAACCTCTCAGCAGATCCAGTGCATGCACCTGCGAACAGAGGCCACAGGAGCAGAAACAACAGGTGTTGCTTGATGCCAGCCCCCCACCACCACAGTGGATCCAGTGCTTGTGCCTGTGAACAGAGGCCACAGGGGCAACAAAGGCAGGAACGGCTTAGCTCCTGCCCTCCAAACCCAGCACTGGTGAGTGGGGAACATGCCCTCAGAATTCAAGGCACAGAGTGAAGCCAGTGACCCATTCCCTCCCCCACCAGCAGTGGCCTAGTCTTTCTAACAGTGGGGACAGTACATAAAAATCGGATTTTCCCAGCTGAGGTGGGGCACCCTGACCTGAGTTTTCAAAACACACCAGCTCACGCCAGAGGCCAGAGGCTGAACAAACGAGCAGCAACAACAATATCTCCTTGCTTAGCTCCTGCTCCCCCCAGCAGTGGCAGGTGGAACCTGTGACCAAAGGCTTCAGGAACCACAGCAGAACCAGTGACCCAGCCCCCAGTTGTGGCAACCTGATACCAGCTCTACTAGCAGCGGAGGCTGTATACAAGTCACTGAGTCCCCAGGACCCTGGCAGTGACAGTGACATCCATGAATCCAGTGCCCCTGGGAGAGGTGCAGCCAGCACCCCTAGACAACCCAGGAGCAGCAGTGCAGATGGTGCTTGGGGAAGCAGCATCCAAGCCTGTGGAGAGCCAATGGGAGAAGACAAGACCCAGGTGACCCCAGAAACAGCAGAAGTGATATTAGAAATAATTAATGACTACAGTAAAGTTGCAGGGTATAAAGTCAACATACAAAAATCAGTTGCATTTCTATACACTAATAACCAACTAGCAGAAAGAGAAATCAAAAATACAATCCCATTTACAATCACAACAAAAAGAATAAAATACCTAAGAATAAATTTAACCAAGAAAGTGAAAGAATTATACACTGAAAATTATAAGGCATTATTGAAAGAAATTGAAGAAGACATAAATAAATAGAAAAGTATTCCATGCTCATGGATTGGAAGAATAAACATAGTTAAAATGTCCGTATTATATAAAGCAATCTACAGATTCAATGCAATCCCAATCAGAATCCCAATGACACTTTTCGGAGGAATAGAACAAAGAATCCTAAAATTTATATGGAAAAACAAAAGATCCCAAATAGCCAAAGCAATCCTGAGAAAAAAGAACAAAGCTGTAGGTATCACACTACCTAATTCCAAAATATACTACAAAACTATAGTAACCAAAACAGCATGGTACTGGCAGAAAAATAGACACACAGGTCAATGGAACACAATTAAGAGCCCAGAAATAAAACCACACATCTATGAACAGCTAATCTTCTACAAAGGAGCCAAGAACATACAATGGAGAAAGGAAAGTCTCTTCAATACATGGTGTTGGGAAAACCGGGCAGCCACATGCAAAAGAATGAAATTACATCATTATCTTACACCATACACAAATATTAATTCAAAATAGGTTAAAGACTTGAATGTAAGACCTGAAACCATAAAACTCCTAGAAGCAAACATAGGCAGTACACTCTTTGACATCAGTCTTAGCAGTATCTTTTTGAATACCATGTCTCCTCAGGCAAGGGAAACAAAAGAAAAAAATAAACAAATAGGACTACATCAGACTAAAAAGCTTCTGCAAGGCAAAGGAACCCATCAACAAAACAAAAAGACAACTCACCAACTGGGAGAAAATATTTGCAATTCATGTATCCAACAAGTGGTTAATTGCCAAAATATATAAAGAACTCATACAACTCAACAACAAAAAAATGAACAACCTGATCAAAAAATAGGCAGAGGATATGAACAGATATTTTTCCAAAGAAGATTTACAGATGGCCAACTGGCACATGAAAAGATGTTCAGCATCACTAATCACTAGGAAAATGCAAGTCAGAACCACAATGAGATATCACCTCCCACCCATCAGAATGGCTATAATTAACAAGACGAGAAATAACAAGTGTTGGAGAGGATTTGGAGAGAAGAGAATCCTCATACACTGCTAGTGGAAATGCAAACTGGTGCAGCCACTATAGAAAACAGTATGGAGATTTCTCAAAAAATTAAAATTGGAAATACCATATGATTCAGTGATTCCTCTTCTGGGTATTTATCCAAAGAATATGAAAATATTAATTAAAAAAGATATATGCACCCCTATGTTCATTGCAGCATTATTCACAATAGTCAAGACTTGGAAGCAACCCAAGTGCCCATCAATTGATGAATGTATAAAGATTTGTATATATACACAATAGAATACTACTCAGCTATAAAAAAGGAAAAATTGTGCCATTTGTGACAACATGGATGGACTTTGAGGTATTATGCTAAGCAAAATAAGTCAGAGGGAGAAAGACAAATACTGTATGATTTCACTCGTATGTGGAAGATAAACAAACAAACCAACACATAGATAAGGAGAACAGATTGGTGGTTACCAGAGGGGAAGGGGGGCAGGCAAAAGGGGTAAAGGGGCACATATGGATGGTGATGGATAAAAACTAGACTATTGGTGGTGAACACAATGCAGTCTATACAGAAGCTTAAATATAATAATGTACACTTGAAATTTACACAATGTTATAAACCAATGTGACCTCAATAAAATAATTTTTTTAAAAAGGTACTTAAATCAGAAAGAAAGAAGTAAAATTGTCTCTATTTGAAGATGACATGATCTTATATATAGAAAACCTTAAAGATTTCACCAAAAAAACATTACAACCAATAAATGAATTCAGTAAAGTTGCAGAATACAAAATCAACATATAAAATACAGTTGCATTTCTATACACTAGCAATAAAATATCAGAGAAATTAAGAAAACAATCCGTTTTACAATAGCATCAAAGAGAATAAAATACTTAGGAACAAATTTAACCGAAGAGATGAAAGATCTGTACATTGAAAAGTCTAAAAGATTGATGAAAGAAATTGAGAGAGACACAAATAAATGGCATGATATTCCGTGTTCATGGATTGGAAGAACTAATACTGTTAAAATATCCATAATACCCAAAGCATTGGGTATTATCAGATTCAATTCAGTCCCTATTGAAATCTCAATGACATTTTACACAGCAAGAGTAAAAATAATCCTAAAATTTGTATGGAACCACAAAAGATCGTGAATAGCCAAAGCAAAGAACAAAGGTGGAGGCATCACACTTCCTGACTTAAAACTACATTACAAAGCTATAGTAATCAAAACAGTATGGTACTGGCATAAAAACAGACATGTAGGCCAATGCAACAGAATAGATATTTCAGTGTAAACCCATGCATATATGGTCAACTAATCTTTGACAAGGGTGCCAAGACACACAATGGGGAAAGGATAGTCTCTTCAAGAAATTTTCCTGGGAAAACTGGATATCCACGTGCAAAGAAAATGAAACTGGGCCCCTACGTTACATCACTTGCATAATTACCTCAAAATGGATTAAAGATTTAAATGTAAGACCTGAAACCATAAAACTCCCAGACAAAACATAGAAAGAATGCTACTTGATATTGGTCTTGGCAATGATTTTTTGGATATGACACCAAAAGCAAAAATAAACGAGACTACATCAATCTCAAAACCTTCTGCAGAGCAAAGGAAATAATCAACAAAATGAAAAAACAACCTATGACTTGGAGAAAATATTTATAAACCATACATCTGATAAGGAGTTAATATCCAAAACATATAAATATCTTATACAACTCAATAGCAAAATAAAAAAATACTCTGATTTTATTTTATTTATTATATTTTTTAATGAATTTTTTTGTGTGTAAGGAAGATCAGCCCTGAGCTAACATCCATGCCAATCCTCCTCTTTTTGCTGAGGAAGACCGGCCCTGAGCTAACATCTATTGCCAATCCTCCTCCTTTTTTTCCCTTTTTCTCCCCAAAGCCCCAGTAGATAGTTTTATGTCGTAGTTGCACATCCTGCTAGTTGCTGTATGTGGGATACCGCCTCAGCATGGCCGGACAAGCAGTGCGTCGGTGCGCGCCCAGGATCCCAACCCGGGCTGCCATTAGCAGAGCGCGAGCACATAACCGCCAAGCCATGGGGCCGGCCCCAATACTCCGATTTTAAAAGAGGCAAAGGGGGCTGGCCCAGTGGCCTAGTGGTTAAGTTTGCATGCTCTGCTTCGGTGGGCCGGGGTTTGTGAGTTCGGATCCCAGGCGTGGACCTACACACCGCTCATCAAGCCATGCTGTGGCGGCGTCCTGCATACAAAATAGAAGATTGGCACAGATGTTAGCTCAGGGCCAATCTTCCTCACACAAAAAGGAAAACAAAAAAAAACAAAAAAATTGGGCAAAGGACCTGAATGGACATTTTTCCCAAGAAAATATACAAATGACAAGCAGGTACATGAAAAGGTACTCAACTTCACTAATCATCAGGAAAATGCAAATCAAAATCGCAATGAGATACCATCTCACACCTGCTAAGATAGCTGTTATCAAAAGGACAACAGGTAAGTGTTGGTGAGGATGTAGAGAAATTAGATCTCTTGTACACTGTTGGTGGGAATGTAAATTGGTACAGCCATTGTGGAAAACAGTATGGAGAGTCCTCAAAAAATTAAAAATAGAACTACCATATATGCAGCAATCTCACTTCTGGGTATATATCCAAAGGAAATAAAATTAGTATCTTGAAGAGATATCTGCTCTTCCATACTCATTGCAGCATTGTTCACAATAGCCAAGACATGGAAATAACTTAAGTGTCCATCAATACACAAATATAGAAGATGTAGTACTCAATGTATCCAATCTCGGATTATTTTTGCTGCAGTGGTGTGCTGGACCTTCTCTGCTGGAATCCTGGACTCATCTGTGGATGATTCTCAAAAATTGGTGTTCTGAGGGGAAAGATGCCATTTCGACAATGTCACTCTGAATCCCGTAAGTTTTGTTACTTTGTGCTTTTGTTTTAATTTGTCTCAGATATCTTATAAATTCTCTTGTGATTTCTTTTTTGATTATTTGGTTGTTTAAGACTGAGTAGTTTAATTTCCACACATTTGTGGATTTTCCTGTTTTCATTCTGCTGTTGATTTCTGGTTTCATTCCATTGTCGTCAGAGAAGGTACTTTGTATGATTTCAATCTTCTAAAATTTGTTGAGAATTTTTTGTAGCTTAACCTGAGAATGTTCACGTGTGCTTGAGAAGAATGTGTATGCTGCTGCTGTTGAGTGGAATGTTCTGTATATGTCTGTTAGATCCATTTGTTCTATGGTGCTGTTCAAGCCCTCTGTTTCCTTATTGATCTTCTGTCTAGTTGTTCTATCCATAACTGAAATTGAAGGCTTCTATTATTATTTTTTAATATGTGTTAAAATTAAAAAATTATATAAAACTAAAAATTGTAGAAAACTCCTAAATTTTTGATATGCCCTGGTATAACATTACCAGTCATAATTCTAGTTATTATCTTAAAATGTTGTCTGTCATCAGAATTGAGGCTCACACTAAAAGGACTGAATCTGAGCATCAGTAAAATGCCCTAGCTTTTCACGCAAAGGCAGCAGCAACAGAATCTATAAAGATTATGGCACATGTGGATGAAGTCCATTCTGCTTCCGCAAAAAATGACTCCTTGTCAGACTTTTGCCATCATGATGCCCTTGTAACATGGCAACAGTCTGCTCCTAAAGTAGAGAAATTAAGATGTGTAAGCAATAGCTGTAAATTAAACAAACAATCGGGGCTATGGGAAACCCAAGATGGCCCCTGGGTTCTTCTGGCTCCCTGAAAAACCCCATTTTGTGTTTTTTGCGTGCCTTCACCCACCATACTGCATTTAAGAAAAACTATTTTTGTCCCCAGAGGCGTTGGACCTCCTCCCTCTGGACCTTTTGAGCACCTGCAGCTGGATTTCATTCAAGTGCCATTTATTATGGGTTATCAATATGTTCTTGTTATTGTATGTACGTTTTCTAGATGGGTTTAAGCCTTCCCTTGCCACAAAGCTGATGTCCTAACAATGGTAAAGAAACTGTTAGAGAGTGTGTTTCCAATTTGGGATATACCTTCCACAATCTCCAGTGATCAGGGGACCCACTTCACTGGGCAAATCATACAAGCCTTAACAAAAACCTTGCAAACTTCTTGGAATTATCACGGTCACTATCACCCTCAATCATTAGGCAAGGTCAAGAGAACTAATAGAAAAACTTGATTCAAGCAGAACAAGAATTAATTACAAGAGACTGCAGGAACTGAGGAGGATGCTCTAATATTTTGTCTTTCCAAATTTAAGGAGACTTTTTCTCTTAAGCTATCTATGACACAGCAATTTGGTAAAGTATACTTTGTGAACAAAGATGAAACATTTATTTTTCTCCCTACCTGATCCCTCCAGAATTCAGAAACTCTCAGTGAGTATTCTTATTTTGAGGACAATATATTTATTTGCATAAGTTTAATAAGAATCTGTTCTTGTAACAAGACACAATTAGAAACATTGGCACTATTACCAAGGCTTTGATTGGAATGTCATATTTGAGAGAGACATGCAGAGACTCAGGTATGACCAGACAGCTTCAATGAACTGCTTGGAAAAATCAACCTGGTACCTTGCTTACAAAGTTTCAGCAAAGCAGTCTTAAAAAGGACTTACATAGTCAATCACTATTCTTGCTACACTTATATAAATAAACAGGCCAAGTTTAATGCAAACAAATTTAGTTTTACTATGATTATCTTTGGTAAAAAATGAGGGTAATTGTAAAGAGAAAAATTATGTTTGCACTTTTGTAGTTATTAGATTCTTGTCCTGTTAACTGTCTTTGAGGTTTTTTTAAATACCTATAAACTGGACTAGATTTTGGTAAATACCTGTAAACTGAAACTAGAAACTGAATTCTTCCAGTTTCCTCAAATATCTGGCTACAATTTACCAAATTAACATTTCCAATTTTCTCCCACCCTCCTGATTTGGAACCACTAAGAACAAAGACTGCCCTTAAATCTCCTTGAAAGGGACTGTGGCAGGTCCTCCTAACTACCCAAATGGTAGCCAAACTTCAGGGACTTGAACCTTGGACACACATCTCACAGCTGAAGAAGACTCCACCTGACATCTGGTCCTGTACAAAGGCTGGAGAGCTCCAAATCAAATTGATGAGGAAGTAGCTGACATTGAGGTAGACTGCTTCTGCCCAAAACAACAGACCAAGACTTCATACTTTAATTAAACATGAAACATTTTTTTTGTGTGTGTGAGGAAGATCAGCCTTGACCTAACATCCATGCAAATCTTCCACTTTTTGCTGAGGAAGACTGGCCCTGGGCTAACATCTGTGCCCATCTTCATCCACTTTATATGGGATGCCGCCACAGCATGGCTTGACAAGCGGTGCCTCGGTGCACGCTCGGGATCCGAAACCGGGCCACCAGCAGCGGAGCCCGCACGCTTGACCGCCACACCACGGGGCCGGCCCCAACGTGAAACATTTTTTTTCTTCTCTTTCTTTCCTTTCCTCTGGCATTGACCTGGAAAGATAAAGCCATCACCTGTATCTTCCAGGCCATTGCTAAGGAGGGCAACCTCTGGAATTTAGAGCAACCTTTTATTTCAGGCTAGGAGAAAAATCTAACTGAGCCCTGGCTTGAACGAGCAAATGCAACAATTCCTGCAAATGACTCCATTAACAGTGTCATCTTAATGGAAATGGTTTGTGCTCCGACAGGATTTATCTTTATCTGTGGCGATTATCATTCTCCTTGAGCCTACGAATGCCTAGATGGCTGATGCACAGCTGGGCAATGCCTCTTAGGTTATCTAATTGTGCCCCTAACGGTTCACAAACAAACTGGGATACCTCATTGGTCAATTCCCCTGAATTTACATTGTCAAATTAGAAAGGACTGACCAGGAGGCTTTTCATGTGTCAGGGTTTGCTTCCTTTGGCAGGGCCCTACTTCCTTGGTTAGGAGTAAATGTAAATGAGGCTATGATCAGAAAGCTGTCCTTAATTCTTGGAGACAATGCAGATTCCATTGCTAAGACACTAGCTACCCCCAAAAAAATCCTTAGACTCTCTGGCCAAAGTTGTTCTTGATAATAAGATAGGCTTTGATTATCTTTTAGCTGAGCAAGGAGCTGTCTATGCTATGGCCAACACCAACTGCTACAGCTGGATTAACACTTCTGGGGAAGTTGCAACTCGGTTACATAAGATCATTGAGCAAGCTATTTGGCTTAAAAAGGTGACTCCTTTGACAGGGTCTTTCTTTGACTTATTTGATTTTGATTGGTTTGTGTCTTGGGGACCATGGCTCTGAAGTACACTCCAAACATTGGGAATTATCCTGCTTATTATGATCGTAATAATTCCCCTGGTGCATTGTATCCTCTCAAAAGCTTTAAATGCATGTTCACAGCCACTGACTACCAAGCAAATTGTCTCTCTAAAACTGGAATGTCAAAAAGTGAATGAAGAGAATGACTCACTTAAAAGTTGTGAACCTGGGGGCTGGTCCCCTGGCCGAGTGGTTCAAGTTCCACGCATTCCGCCTTGGCAGCCTGGGTTCGTGGGTTCAGATCCCAGGTGACGATCTACACCACTCGCCAGCCCACATACAAAATAGAGGAAGATTGGCACAGAAGTTAGCTCAGGGCTAATCTTCCTCAAGCAAAAAAAAAAAAAGAGGGAGATTGGCAACAGATGCTAGCACAGGGCAGGAAAAAAAATTGTGAACCTGAAGCAGTGACCTGTGAGTATCACAGGGATTCAGCAAAAAGCAGCATGACCTATGAATATCACACCGAGGATCAGTAAAAGCTTAGAGAGTTGCAGAGCAGTAGCTGAGAGTGGCACTAATGCCTTAATTTTTAATCACATTTCTCAGTTAGGCTGAGAATTTGATCAAAAGGGAGGAATTGTTAAAAAAGAGGTAGCAGGTTCAAAATGGAGTCATTTGCCCCCTATGACAGCAAACCAAGATTTAATTGAAGTTTCCACCCCTCCCAGAAATATGACCTTTAAAACAGTCAATCTGAAATTTCCTGATTAGTACTAGTGAGGTAATCTGCAGGATAAAACTCTTGCCCTTCCCTGAAGAGAAGATGTCCTGGACCAAAGTAGACCTTTCTTTTCTTTTGCTAATAACTCCCTTGCTCCACCCTCCTTCCTATAAAAACCTTCCGTTTTGTACAACCCCTTGGAGTGCCCTTCTAGTTGCTGGATGGGATGCTGCCTGATCCATGAATTGTTTAATAAAGCCAATTAGATCATCAAATTTACTCAGTTGAATTTTGTTTTTTAACAGTACTGACCCTTCCTACCAGCTCGTGAAATGGGCCCACATGACATCAGATTATTGGGGAATTCATGCCTTAATAACTTGAGCTCAAGCAAGGGGACTACCTCTCTCCTCAGCGGCAGCCAAGGTTGTGATAGATGAGTGCACTCTCTGCTCCTAAACAAAACAATGGAAACTATGCACATGGAGACATATTCCTGGAAGAGACCAACCATACTTCCCCCGGCAGATTGATTTCATTGGCCCACTGCCCCCTTCTGCTAGAGCTTTCAGATATGCTGTCACAATCATCGATACTTACATGGGACTCCTCTTGGTGACCCCCACCTGGAATTCCTCTTCAAAGCAGGTAGTATCTTCCTTACTAAATTTATTCTTGTTCCCTTTGGGTCACCAGACATTATTGACTCTGACCAGGGTACTCACTTTACCTCTCAGGAGACTCAACAGTGGCCTCTCCACATAATATTCTTTGGAACTTCCATCTAGGCTACTGCCCCAAGAATGCTGACCTCATTGAGGGTCATAACGGCATTCTTAGAGAGACACTACTTAAATTACTTTCAGGCAAGTGGTCCCCAAAATGGATCAAACTCTTGCCTCAGACCCTCTTCTTGCTTAATTCTCATCCCATGGGCCTTCATACCTCACATACCAATCATCATATGCTCCCCCAGATTCCACTTTTGGTCATCTCTGGCAATCCCCAAGCTTTTACTCTCTGAGACTATGTCCTTTTGATTTTGTTCCCTGACTCCACTTCCCCCTCCTGCTATGATTTTCCAATCATCTCACCATCTGCTTCACACTGGCAACCTGATCCGGGTTGGATAATCCAATATGATTCCCTCATCATTGAATGCCCCCAGGCCAAGAGCCCACTCAATTAGTGTAAGATCATTTCTTTGGAAACCCTGACAACAGTGAGGACTCTCCAAAAGGAGCCACCTCCATGCTGGCCACTCTCCTCGAATATAGTGGCTGCAAGGGCTGGCTAATGAAACTAAATTCCCCTACTTATTTACAGGGACTAGAAATCATCACCCTGGGACCAACCAGTGGCACAGTTTGGGTGTCTGAAAAAGGGAAAGAAACTCTCTGCTGGGTAGACTCGAGCCATGTTCAGAGAAGAGAGTATGGCAGAAAAGCTACAAGTCGTGGCCTTACCCTACGCTACACCAAGTAACCCATGGCTTTCTTGCCAAGAGCAACTACATTCAGCTATTAATCAACATACAAATAGTTTAGCCAGAAGGAACTCAATCCAAGTTCATCGAATGTTGATACTCTATATGGCTATGGCTATTCTTATTGCTTTGTACAGCCTGGGTTATAGGGTTACTGGTAGACCCCTCAGGCGTAACCATCACACAGATACAATGCTGGAACAATACCATTCCAGTCTGCAATTAGACCACAGGGTAGGAGAGCAGGGAATTTTGGAGAGCCCTGTTGGAAGGGCTCAAGCCAGCATGCCACCGAGTCTGGGTGGCAAAGGGATTAAATCCCTTTACAGGCAATGAGCCCTCTGGAAGTGATGTCTAGATGACACTTGCTCCCCAATTGCTGTACATCAAATATTGTAACAAGCTAACTGGCACTATGATTGTCCATATATAAAACCCATCTGGTTATAGGGACTGTGCTCCCATGACTTGTTCATTGCCCTCATGGATCAGTCCTAGGAATGCCTAAATAGCATCCATAAGATCTCCCTTAGCCTGGGATATAAATGAGCCCAGATTTATGTGCCTTGGATTAGCTCCTCAGGTAATGAAAGGGCAGCCACCCATTCCTTGCTGAATGTGCCCTTGACCACCCCAGGGAGCTCTTAACAATTTGTTCCACTAGCAGCAAGCATCAGATGTGCAGCTCAGTCCTCAGGGAAGCCTCCACATTATATGAACGAGCCTATAACCAATACCCCAACTGGATAGCCACAAGACAGGGTCACCTGCCATTGGGTGGCCACCACTCTAGAGGACCTCACCCCCAGTGAGATGGACTCATTGCTGGAGAGAACACCATCTCAGATGGCATCACCACAGCTCAAGAGTTCACAGTTGGAGATGCCTATGTCTCCTGAACCATAGATGACACCCTAGGGACATATTGAGATAGGCAGGAAGCTAGATATGAGCTGGGAGCAAGGTCACTCCACCAGGTGCAGCGTCCTAATTGCTGGGCAGCAGCTCTTCGGATGTGCAGCACTCCCCTCGACCCTGACCAAGATTAGCCCCAGGCCTCATTATACCCTCATTTGCATTGCAGTTTTGAACCCCTTGTGGGGGATCACTGCCATGACAGTTCTGGAGATGCCTATGTAAGGAAAAAATCTCCCCTTCCCGACGTGGAGGTGAAGACAATGCACGAATTGGTCCACATTCCAAGACCATCACCCACCCCTGGGACCCCACATTCCAAAGCCACCCACCACCACAACTTCAGTGCAGTTGCTCATCTCGAGGCTGCCTGCCCCTCCCCTTGGGGGTGTACTTTCACTTTGCTAATAAATCCTCCTCCGTCAAAACTTATTCTGTGTGTTCGCTCTCAAATTCTTTTGTGTCTGTGAACCAAGAACCTGGGACCTCACCACACCGATCTGACTGGTGCCGGTGACAATATCACCATGTTGGAGACCTTTCAACTCACCCAGATGGCCCCACTCCCCAGTTTACAGCCAACTAGGTGGAACTTTACAATGGGGACTAAGACTTCCTGGGAACAATGGACTAAATATACTGTCCTGATCGAATCAGAGGATGACCCACTGGAATATTATTTTGCCAAATTTTCCTGTTGACTCTACCCTATACCAAGAGGCCTGTCAGACTGTGAATACATCCCCTGCCGACTGCAGGGCAGCATTGTGTCATATTTCTTCATTGTGGCAGGCCAAAATGTGCATTCAGAACCAAATAGCTCCCCTGTCTACTGCCCATTTAGACTGTTTGCCCTCACCTTCTCCGGTTAACCTTCTGCTTGTGTGTGCTTATGTGGGAATTCCCAACCACTGCTTCTGCTGGCCACTGCAAGCCCTCACCATGATTCCCCCTGACATTGTTATGATCTCTTCCACCACGATTATCCTGATACTACTATGACCTCTTCTACCACGCTTTACCCCTATACCTTCCATGACACCATGAAGCAAGACACTTCACAAACACCACAAACATTTTTATCCAATGCTCTGAGAAGGCTACCTACACATTGGGAATCAGAAATTACTGGACTTGTCATATAGTCTCCAATTGCCTGTACCCCACCTTAAATGCTTACTCTGCTTATATACTCAATTTCAGCCAACTCAATTTAACAATGTCTTTGCCCCAAGCTTCCCTTCAATTAGATGTCCCACCCATTTTCCACCCTAATTGCTCCTGGAAGAGTCATTTTGGAGTGGCCTTCAAGGCCACTTTGGTGATTCTGTGCCCAGGCATGAACAGCTCTTGGCCTGCTGACCCCTTTAACCACACCACTAGGACTCACATAGCAGAGACAGCCAGGGAATGGGTACGAATTCCCAAGTTTCTCATGGAAGGCTCTGATGAATACTTTACACTGGGAACTTCCACCTTTGGATTTTATTGCAGGCCTACATCACAAGGCTCTCACCTAGAGAGATTATTCTCTTGCCCAGCCATGAGGAAGGGGCTGGTGCGGGGAGTGCTGGAAGGAGCATGTGTCAGCTAGTTGGGTATCTGCAGGTGAGGCATCCCATGGGCCTCGTTGGTGGGGCTTCTGGTGGAGTTCATGAGCCAGCTAGTAGGATCTGCAGCCAGTTTTTGAGTTCCCTGCACTGGCTGCTGAGAGCCCTCCCGCTTTCTCTGCTCCCAGCTGCCCACAGATGCTTCAGTTGTGCTGATCCCCTCAGTGTTCTGGGTGGTGCAAGAAAAAAAATGGGCCTCCTGGGCAGTGTCTCACAAGTGGAAGCCAGGCACTCACTTTTCTCTTACTTTCCCCCGTGGAAGAAACTGAGGGCCCAGGGGGTTTGGCCCTTGAGCTGTGCCACCTTGAGGGAGAGGTGACATGGATAAAATGGAACTGTTCTTCTTACTGTCTTCTGTGAGTCTGTTCTCAGATTGTTTTGGCTCACTGTCATGCTGAAACTTCTGCACTGGACTCCTAGGCTCCCTTAAAGATATTCTTGTCTGTAATTGGTGTTAAATTAATGTTTCTGTGCAGGTTTGAGGACTGGAACCTCCTATTCTGCCATTTTGCTGTCATCCTTTTCTAAACTATTTTTTATTTTATTTATTTATTATTTATTTATTTATTTATTTATTTTACTTAATCAATATTTTATTTTATTTTATTTATTTATTTATTTTTATTGGTTTATAACATTGTAAAAATTTCAGGTGTACATCATTGTACTTCTATTTCTGCATGGACCACATCATGTTCACCACCAAAACACTAATTACAACCCATCACCACACACATGTACCAAATTATCCCTTTCACCCTCCTCCCTCCCCTCTTCCCCTCTGGTAACCACCAATCCAATCTCTGTCCCTATGTGTTTGTTTATTGTTGTTATTATCTACTACTTAATGAAGGAAATCATACGGTATTTGACCTTCTCCCTCTGACTTATTTCACTTTGCATTATACCCTCAATGTCCATCCATGTTGTCACAAATGCCTGGATTTCATCGTTTCTTATGGCTGAGTAGTATTCCATTGTGTATATATACCACATCTTCTTTATCCATTCGTCCCTTGATGGGCACTTAGGTTGCTTCCAAGTCTTGGCTATTGTGAATAATGCTGCAATGAACACAGGGGTGCATGTACCTTTGCAAATTGGTGTTTTCAAGTTCTTTGGATAAATACCCAGCAGTGGAATAGCTGGATCATATGGTAGTTCTATCCTTGATTTTTTGAGGAATGTCCATACTGTTTTCCATAGTGGCTGCACCAGTTTGCACTCCCACCAGCAGTGTATGAGAGTTCCCTTTTCTCCACATCCTCTCCAACACATATTGTTTCCTGTCTTGTTAATTATAGCCATTCTGACGGGCGTGAGGTGATATCTCATTGTAGTTCTGATTTGCATTTCCCTGATAGTTAGTGATTTTGAACATCTTTTCATGTGTCTGTTGGCCATCTGCATATCTTCTTTGGAGAAATGTCTGTTCAGGTCTTTTGCCCATTTTTTAATTGGGTTGGTAGTTTTTTTGTTGTTGAGATGCATGAGTTCTTTATATATTTTGGAGATTAAGCCCTTATCAGATGTATGGTTTGCAAATATCTTCTCCCAATTGTTAGGTTGTCTTTTCGTTTTGTTGATGGTTTCCTTTGCTGTGCAGAAGCTTTTTAGTTTGATGTAGTCCCATTTGTTTATTCTTTCTATTGTTTCTCTTGCCCGGTCAGATGTGGTGTTTGAAAAGATGTTGCTAAGACCGATGTGGAAGAGCGTACTGCCTATGTTTTCTTCTAGAAGTTTCACAGTTTCAGGTCTTACATTCAAGTCCTTAATCCATTTGGAGTTAATTTTTGTGCATGGTGTAAGGTAAGGGTCTACTTTCATTTTTTTTGCATGTGGCTATCCAGTTTTCCCAACACCATTTGTTGAAGAGACTTTCTTTTTCCCCATTGTATGTTCTTGGCTCCTTTGTCAAAGATTAGCTGTCAATAAACCCACACATCTAAACTATTTTTTAATGACTGTATTCTTTGTCTTGTGTGGCCACTGTTTTGTTAGCTAGGTGGTCATCTAGTGTTTTGACAGAGTTTCACTAAATGCCTGGAGCCAAGAAAATAAACAACAATCTCTTAGTCTTTGCAAATTGGTGCTGTTTGGGGGGCACTCCTTCAATGCTTAGCTGGACCATTTACAACTCTTCCTTAGCCTTCACTTCATGCTTCCGTGGTACCTGAAGGTCAGCCTGAGGTGAAATCTTAGAGTCTTCTTAGGCCTTTTCTGAGCTTGTGTCTACACCTGGCCATCTGTGTGGAGTTCTCAAGTCCCCAGTATACATATCATCTTTAAAAAGCCTCATCTCCCCAATCCCCTATGTATCTCCTCCACATTCTTTCCTTGGCTTTTTGAACTGTCTATTGCTTGTCCTGACTGTTTTCCCTTGCCCCAGGCTGCTGCATCCAATACTTTTGCCATTAAATGCTTTCAACAGAAGCCACCCTGTAAGCCACCCAAGCCCTGGGAATGTTCTGAGTCAGGAGAAACAAAGTCAAGCCCTTGCACCAGTCCTTGAGGAAGCCGTCAGACTGGTTGAAATACACAGTCATAATTCTTTGAGAATAAGGTCCGTATTGCTCTCTGGCACTAGCAACCTGTGCCAGGAGTGCAGGCTGCTGTCTTCACAGCCACCAAACTGGAGAGAGGGGAGATGGTAGGTAGGCAATTTAAAAAGCTATAGTGCTCTCTTACTGCAATGCAAATCTCCTTTCTTCATTAAGTACTCTCCTGGTTCTTGTAAGTTTTCCACTAGATTCCAGAGATTTGTAAAAATAATTCTGACAGTTTTTGCCAGCTTATTAATTATTTTTCTGGAAAGAATGGAGCCCTGGAGTTCCCTACACCACCATTTTCAGTGACATCGCTCAACTCATTCTTCATTACTTTTTATTGCTAAGTAATATTCCATTGTATGGTTTTACCACATTTTATTTATCCATTCATCAGTTGATAAACATTTGTGTTTTTTCCATTTTTTAGCTATTATGAATAATGCTGCTATGAACATTCATGTACAAGTTTTTGTGTGAACATATGTTTCCAAATCTCTTGTGTATACACCTCAGAGTAAAATTGTTGGCTCATATGTTAACTCTATGTTTAACTTTTTGAGGAACTGTCAGACTGTTTTCTAAAGTGGCTGCAGCATGTTATATTCCCACCAGCAATGTATGAAGGTTCCAATTACTCTACCTCCTCACTGGCACTTGTTATTATCTGTATTTTTGATTGTAGGTATCTCAGTGGGTGTGAAATGATATCTTTTTGTGGTTTTGACTGACTAAATGATATTGAGCATTTATTCATTTGTTTATTGACCATTTGTATATCATTTTGAAGAAATGTCTATTTAGATCTTTTTTCCTTTTTTTTTTAGTTATTTGTCTTTTTGTTGTTGAGTTGTAAGAGTTCTTTATATATTCTAGATCCATGTCTTTTATCAGAGATACTATTTGCAAATATTTTCTCCCATTCTGTGTATTGTCTTTTCATTTTCTTGATATTGTTCTTTGAAGCACAAAGTTTTAAATTTTGATGAATTCTTATCTATTATTTTTTGTTGCTTTTGGTGTCATATCTAAGAAACCATGACATGATCCAAGGTCATGAAGATTTATGTCTATGTCTTATAGGAGCTTAAAAGTTTTAGTTCTTACATTTAGATATTTTATCCATTTTGAGTTAATTTTTATAAATGGTGTGAGGTAAGTAAGGGGTCTCACTTCATTGTTTTGCATGTGGATATCTAATTGTACCAGCACCATTTGTTAAAAAGGACTATTCTTTTCCCATTACATTTCCTTGACATCCATTGGTTTATATGTTTATCTTTATGCCAGTACAATACTGTCTAGATTCTATAGGTTTTTAATGAGTTTTAAAATCAGGAAATATGAGTCTTTCAATTTTGTTATTCTTTTCTAAGATTATTTTGGCCATTCTGAGTCCCTTGAATTTCCATATGAATTTTAGAGTTAGCTTGTCAATTTCTTCAAGAAGGCAGCTAGGATTTTGATAGGAATTGCATTTAATTTGTAGATCAATTTGGGAAGTGTTCCCATGTTAACAATATTAAGTCTCTTGATCCATGAACATAGGTTGTTGCATTGATTTCCTATTGCTGATATAACAGGTTTCCACAAATCTAGTGGCATAAAACAACACAAATTTATTATCTTATAGTTCTGCAGGTCAAAGGTTTGAAATGGGTTTCATTGGGTGAAAATCAAGATGTAAGCTTGGGGAATCCTTTTCCTTGCCTTTTTCAGATTCTAGATGCCACCTCCATTCCACATGGCTCTTGGCTCATGGCCTTTACTCCATCTTGAAAGCCAATAGTATAGCATGTTTTAATCCCTCTCTCTAAGTCTTATACTCCTGCCTCTTTTTTATAAAGAAACCTTCTGATCACATTGGGCCCACTCATATATCCAGGATAATCTTCCCATCTCAAGATCCTTAACTATCACAGCTGCAAAGTCCCTTTTTCCATGTAAGGTAACATATTCACAGGTTTTGGGGATTAAGATATGGACATCCTTGGGGGCCATTATTCTGCCTACCACAGATATCTTTCCACTTATTTAGATCTGCTTTAATTTCTTTTCATAATGTTTTATAGTTTTCAGAGAATAGGTTTTGCCCTTTTTTGTTAAATTTATCCCTAGATATTCTATTCTTTTGGCTGTTTTTGTAAATAGAATTGTTTTCTTAGTTTCATTTCCAAATCTCTCATTGCAGAAATACAATTGAGTTTTGGATTTACAGATATATGGTTGTATTTACAGAAATACAATTGATTTTTGTATATTGCTCTTGTATCCTGAAAATTTTGAACTCATTTATTAGTTCTAATAACTTTTTTTGTGTGGATGCTTTGTAGTTTTTATATACAAGATCATGCCATCTACAAATAGAGTGTTTTAGTTCTTCATTTCAAACTGTATGCCTTTTGTTTCTTTGTCTAGCCTAATTGGCCTGGCTAGAACCTCCAGTACAGTGTTGAGTAGAAGTGGCAAGAGCAACATCCTTGTCTTCTTTCTGATTTTAGGGGGAAAGCATGCAGTCTTTCACCATTAAGTATGATATCAGCTGTGGGGTTTTCATAGATGCTCTTTATCAGGTTGAGGAAGTTCCCTCTACTCCCAGTTTGTTGAGTGTTTTTATCATGAAAGGGTGATGAATTTTGTCACATGCTTTTTCTGCATCTATTGTGCTGATCATGTGGTTTTTGTCCTTAATTCTATTGATACAGTATGTTACATTAATTGATTTCCAGATGTTAAAGTAATTACATCCCTGTGATAAATCCCACTTGGTCATGGTGTGTATAATCCTTTTCATATCTAGCTGGATTCAGTTTGCTAGTATTTTGTTGAGGAGTTTTGCATCTATATTCATTAGGAATATTGGTCTATAGTTTTCTTTTTACGTGAAGTCTTTGTCTGGCTTTGGTATCAGGGTAATACTGACCTCGAAGAATGAGTTGGAAAATATTCTCTCTTCCTTTATTTTTTGGAACAGTTTGTGATTAAGTTATATTAATTCTTCTTTAAATATTTGGTGGCATTCACCAGTAAAGCTATCTTGGCTTGGGTTTTTCTTTGTGGGTAGTTTTTTTGATTACTGATTCAATGTCTTCTTCTTCTAAGTCTATTAGATTTTCTAGTTCTTCTTGAGTCAGTTTTGGTAGTTTGTGTTTTTCTAGAAATTTGTTCATTTCATCTAGATTATATAATATTTTGGCATACAGTTGTTCATAATATTCTCTTATGATCCTTCTTATTTCTGTAAGATCAGTGTTGATTTCCCATCTGTAATTCCAGATTTTAATAATTTGAGTCTGTTTGCTTTTTGCCTTTGCATGCTAGTTGAATATATGTCAATTTTATGGATCTTTTCAAAGAACTAACTTGGTTTCATTGATTTTCTATTTTCTATTTTATTTATTTCTAATCTAATCCTAATTATTTTTTTCTTTGATTTCCCTCAGGTTTAGGGTTCTCTTTTTTTTCCAGTGTCTTATGGTAGATGGTTGCATTATTAATTTGAGATTTTTCTTCTTTTTTTAGTGTAGACATGTACACTACAAATTTCTCTCTAAGCATTGTTTTAGCTGTAGCTCATAAGTTTTGGTATCATGTGTCTTCATTTCTTTCATCTCGAAGTGTTTTCTCATTTCCCTTATAATTTCTTCTTTCATCCATTGGTTATTTAGGAGTCTGTTGTTTAGTTTTCACTTATTTGTGGATTTTCCACCTTTGTTCTGTTATTGATTCATAATTTCACTCCATTTTTATAGGATAACATACTTTGTGTGATTTCAATCCTTTTAAATGTATTGAGGCTTGTTTTACGGCCTAGCACGTGGTCTATCCTAGACAATGTTCCATGTGCCCATGAGAAGAATATGTATTCTCCTGTTGTTGGGTGGAGTGTTATATGGATACTGATAGGTCTATTTGAATTATAGTGTTGTTTAAGTCTTCTGTTCCCTTGCTGATCTTCTGTCTAGTTGTTCTATCCGTTGTTGAAAGTGGGATACTGTAGTCTGCAACTATTGTAGACTATCTTCAGGTGGTCTAAACTCCATTATTTGTGGTAGGGTATTGAAGTCTGCAATTTTTATTGTTGAACTGTGTATTTATCCCTTCATTTCTGTCAGTTTTTACTTTACTTATTTTAGGACCCCTTTTGTTATGTTTATATATGTTCACAATTGTTATATCTTCTGATGGATTAATCTTTTTGTCGTTATATAATGTCCCTCTTTACCTCCAGTGACTTTTTTGTTTTAAAGTCATCATTTTTTCTGACATGAGTGTTGCCACTTCAGCTTTCTTGTGGTTGCTGTTTGCATCACATATATTTTTCCATACTTTTACTTTCAAGCTATTTGTATCTTTGAATCTAAAGTATGTCTTCTGTGCACAGCATGTAGTTGGACCTATTTTTTAATCCTGTCTGACAATCTCTGCCTTTTGATTAGATTGTTTAATCCATTCACATTTCATGTTTTTATTGCTATAGTTGGATTTATATCTGCCATGTGAAATTTTGTGTTCTCCAAGTCTCATGTGTTGTTACTCTATTTCTCCTTTACTGCTTTCTTTTGCATTATGTGGATATTTCTAATGTTAAATTTTAATTCCTTTAATGATTTTTCTCTATATTCTTTGAGTTATTTTTCTCAGTGATTGCTATAGAACTTATCATATACATCTTAACCTATCACAATCTATTTCAAATTTATACTAACAATTTGAGTGAGTATAGAAACATTACTCCTATATAGCTCTGTTCCTTCTTTCCCCTTTTTATGCAATTATTATTATAATATTACATTTATATATATTACAAATCCAACAATACATTATTATAATTATTACTTCATATAATTTTGTATCTATTAAAGAAACTGAGATAAGAAAGGAGAACAAGTATATATTTATAGAATTTGTGATATTAATCTTCTTATTTATCATCTCTGGTTGTCTTCGCTTGTTCCTGTGAATTTGAGTACAGTCTAGTGTCACTTCCTAACTCCAGTACAGCCTTTCTCCCACCCACTCCTTGGTGCTTTTGTTATCATATATATTACATTACTGTATGTAATAGACTTAACAATATAATTATATACAAATTATTTTATATAATTGCTTTTTTAAAAAGTCAAGAAAGAAAAGAGAAGAAATGAGCAATTATACTATCTTTTATAATTGTATAATTGCCTTTACCAGTAATTTTTGTTTTTTTTGAGTGGTTTCAAATTACCATCTGGGGTCACTGGCTTTCAGCTTGGTGAACTTCCTTTAATATTTCTTATAAGGTACATCTACTAGTAATGAATTCTCTCAGTTTTTCGTTATCTTGGAATATCTTTATTTCACCATCATTTGAAAGATAGTTTTGCTAAGATATACGATTCTTAGTTGACAGGTGTTTTTTTTCATTCAGCACTTTGCATATGTCATCCACAGCCCTCTGGCATTCATTGTTTCATATGGGAAGTCAGCTCTTAATCTTGTTGGGATTTCCTTATATGTGATGAATTGGTTTTCTCTTGCTGCTTTCAAGATTTTCTTTTTGTCTTTTGCTTTCAGAATTTTTACATGATGCATTTTGGTGTGACTTTTTTTTTTTTTTTTGCATTTATCCTGTTGGAGTTCCCAGATTCTTGGATATGTAGATTAATGTTTTCATCAAATTTGGGAATTCTTCAGCCATTATTTCTTTGCATTTTTCTGATGTTTTATCTCTCTCTTTTATCCTCTCCCAGTACTCCCATCATATGTATGTTGGTGTACTTAATAGTGTCCCACATTTCTCTAAGGCTCAGTTTATTTTGCTCTATTTTTTTCTCTCTATTTCCAAATTATATAATCTCTATCAACCAATCATAATTTGCTTATTCTTTCTTCTTCCAGTACAAACCTACTGTTGAATCATTATAGTGAATTTTTAATTTAGGTTATTGTACTTTCAACTGTAGAATTTCTATTTGGTTCTTTTTTATAATTTTATCTCTTTAGTGGTATTCTTTATTTGATGTTATATTGTCATCAGATCTTCCTTTATTTCTTTAAGCATGATTTTCTTTTAATTTATTTGAATATATTTATAATGGCTACTTTGAAGTTTTTTTCTATTAAATCCAACATCTGGTCACTCTCTCAGATACTTTCTGTTGCCTGTATTTTTCTTGTATATGAGTCACTCTTTTCTGTTTTTTTGCATGTCTCATAATTTTTTTTCGAAAACTGGACATTTTAGGTAATATATTGTAGCAAGTCTAGATATTGATTTCCCTGTCCCATATCTGTGGATTGTTTGTGTTGTTTGCTTGTTTATTTGTTTAGTGGCTTGACTAGACTATTTTAATGAAGTGTATTTTCCATGCAGTGTGAAGCCTTTGATGCTGCTCCTCAGAAGGTGCAGACTTGAGCATGTGTTTTAGCAGGGTTGTCTTTGAATGTCTCTCTCCCCGTTAAGCTGTCTACTTCTGTTGGTATCACACTCAGCTGTCCGGCTCCACTAATTTCTGGCTGATTGCTCTATTGTTTTAGACAATACCCTGGGGCTTAAATTGCTCCATAGTTTGATCCAATTAAATTTGGGCCCCTTTGTAGGGATAACTTTTGAGGCACATGTTTGAGGTTTATTCTGATGCCTGGGAGGTTAGTCTTAGCTTTCTCTTTCCCTGGTTCTTTCTGGTAAATTTGTTGGCCTATGGTTTACCATGTTGCTCTCATAGAGTTATCAGTCCCTCCTTAATTGCTTACTACCAAAATGTTTATTGTTTCCAAGAGCATCCATAGTCTTTTTTTTCAAATTCTTTGTTTATTGCAGTAACATTGGTTTATAACATTGTATAAATTTCAGGTGAACATCATTATACTTCTATTTCTGCATAGATTACATCATGTTCACCACCCAAATACTAATTACAACCCATCACCACACATGTGCCGAATTATCCCTTTTGCCCTCCTCCCTCCCCACCTCCCCTCTGGTAACCACCAATCCAATCTCTGTCTCTGTGTGTTTGTTTATTGTTGTTATTATCTACTACTTAATGAAGGAAACCATACAGTATTTGACCTTCTCCCTCTGACTTATTTCACTTTGCATAATACCTTCAATGTCCACCCATGTTGTCACAAATGGCTGGATTTCATCGTTTCTTATGGCTGAGTAGTATTCCTTTGTGTATATATACCACATCTTCTTTATCCATTCGTCCCTTGATGGGCACTTAGGTTGCTTCCAAGTCTTGGCTATTGTGAATAACGCTGCAGTGAACACAGGGGTGCATGTATCTTTATGCATTGGTGTTTTCAAGTTCTTTGGATAAATACCCAGCAGTGGAATAGCTGGATCATATGGTAGTTCTATCCTTGATTTTTTGAGGAATTTCCATACTGTTTTCCATAGAGGCTGCACCACTTTGCACTCCCACCAGCACTGTATGAGAGTTTCCTTCTCTCCACATCCTCTCCAACACATGTTTTTTCCTGTCTTGTTAATTATAGCCATTCTGAGGGGCGTGAGGTGATATCTCATTGTAGTTTTGATTTGCATTTCCCTGATAGTTAGTGATTTTGAACATCTTTTCATGTGTCTGTTGGCCATCTGTATATCTTCTTTGGAGAAATGTCTGTTCAGGTCTTTTGCCCATTTTTTAATTGGGTTGGTAGTGTTTTGTTGTTGAGATGTATGAGTTCTTTATATATTTTGGAGATTAAGCCCTTATCAGATGTATGGTTTGCAAATATCTTCTCCCAATTGTTAGGTTGTCTTTTCGTTTTGTTGATGGTTTCCTTTGCTGTGCAGAAGCTTTTTAGTTTGATGTAGTCCCATTTGTTTATTTTTTCTACTGTTTCTCTTGCCCGGTCAGACATGGTGCTTGAAAATATGTTGCTAAGACCGAGGTCAAAGAGCGTACTGCCTATGATTTCTTCTAGAAGTTTCATAGTTTCAGGTCTTACATTCAAGTCTTTAATCCATTTGGAGTTAATTTTTGTGTATGGTGTAAGGTAAGGGTCTACTTTCATTTTTTTTGCATGTGGCTATCCAGTTTTCCCAACACCATTTGTTGAAGAGACTTTCTTTTCTCCATTGTACGTTCTTGGCTCCTTTGTCAAAGATTAGCTGTCCATAGATGTTTGGGTTTATTTCTGGGCTTTCGATTCTATTCCATTGATCTGTGTCTGTTTTTGTGCCAGTACCATGCTGTTTTAGTTACTATAGCTTTGTAGTATATTTTGAAATCAGGGAGTGTGACACCTCCAGCTTTGTTCTTTTTTCTCAGGATTCCTTTAGCTATTCGGGGTCTTTTGTTGTTCCATATAAATTTTAGGATTCTTTGTTCTATTTCTGTGAAAAATGTTGTTGGAACTTTGATAGGGATTGCATTGAATCTATAGATTGCTTTAGGAAGTATGGACATCTTAACTATGTTAATTCTTCCAATCCAAGAGCACGGAATATCTTTCCATTTCTTTGTGTCTTCTTCAATTTCTTTCAGCAATGTTTTATAGTTTTCGGTGTACAGCTCTTTCACCTCTTTGGTTAAGTTTATTCCTAGGTATTTTATTCTTTTTGTTGCAATTGTAAATGGGATGGTATTCTTAATTTCTCTTTCTGCTACTTCGTTGTTAGTGTATAGAAATGCAACTGATTTTTGTATCCTGCAACTTTACCATATTCGTTTATTACTCCTAAAAGATTTCTGGTGGATTCTTTAGGGTTTTCTATATATAAAATCATGTCATCTGCAAATAGTGACAGTTTCACTTCTTCCTTTCCAATTTGGATCCCTTTTATTTCTTTCACTTGCCTGATTGCTCTGGCTAGGACTTCCAGTACTATGTTAAATAGGAGTGGTGACAGTGGACATCCTTGTCTGGTTCCTGTTCTTAGAGGGATAGCTTTCAGTTTTTCACCATTCAGGATGACATTAGCTATGGGTTTCTCATATATGGCCTTTATTATGTTGAGGTACTTTCCTTCTATCCCCATTTTATTCAGAGTTTTTATCATAAATGGATGCTGTATCTTGTCAAATGCTTTCTCTGCATCTATTGAGATGATCCTGTGATTTTTATTCTTCATTTTATTAATGGGGTGTATCACATTGATTGATTTGTGAATGTTGAACCATCTCTGCATACCTGGAATAAATCCCACTTGGTCATGGTGTATAATCTTTTTAATGTATTGTTGTTTGCGATTTGCTAGTATTTTGCTGAGGATTTTTGCATCGATGTTCATCAGTGATATTGGCCTGTAATTTTCTTTTTTTGTGTTGTCCTTGTCTGGTTTTGGTATCAGGGTAATGTCGGCTTCATAGAATGAGTTAGGGAGCTTCCCCCCTCCTCAATTTTTTGGAAGAGTTTGAGAAGGATAGGTATTAAGTCTTCTTTGAATGTTTGGTAGAATTCACCAGGGAAGCCGTCTGGTCCTGGACTTTTATTTTTGGGGAGGTTTTTTGATTACTGTTTCGATCTCCTTACTGGTGATTGGTCTGTTCAAATTCTCTACTTCTTCTTCATCCAGTTTTGGAAGGTTGTATGATTCTAAGAATTTATCCATTTCTTCCAGATTGTCGAATTGGTTGGCATATAGCTTTTCATAGTATTCTCTCATAATCTTTTGTATTTCTGAGGCGTCTGTTGTAATTTGTCCTCTTTCATTTCTGATTTTACTTATTTGCGCCTTCTCTCTTTTTTTCTTGGTGAGTCTAGCTAAAGGTTTGTCAATTTTGTTGATCTTTTCAAAGAACCAGCTCTTGGTTTTATTAATTTTTTCTATTGTTTTGTTGGTATCTATTTCATTTATTTCTGCTCTGATTTTTATTATTTCCCTTCTTCTATTGATTTTGGGCTTTGTTTGTTCTTCTTTTTCCAGTTCCTTTAGGTGCGTTGTTAGATTGTTTATTTGAGATTTTTCTTGTTTGTTGATATAGGCTTGTATTGCTATAAACTTCCCTCTTAGAACCACTTTTGCTGTATCCCATAAATTCTGGCATGTTGTATTTGCATTTTCATTTGTCTCCAGGTATTTTTTGATTTCTTCATTGACCCAGTCGTTGTTCAGTAGCATTTTGTTTAATCTCCACATATTTGTGGCTTTTCTGATTTTCTTCCTATAGTTGACTTCTAGTTTCATAGCGTTGTGGTCAGAAAAGAGAGCATCCATAGTCTTGAACTTCTCCACATACTGTTTCAAATTAAGTCAGTTCCTATGAGGAGAACTTTGGAGCTCTCTCTTATTATGGACTGCCTCTCCCCTTAGGAAAAGTCTCTAAACCATTATTTGGGCACTGTGCAGGTATAGTAGCTGCTGGTCTTTTCAGCTTGCCTCTCCTGACATGGAACATTTACTTGTAGAGTGAGCTAGAGCAAGGGTGATTGGGGCCTCAGTATTGTGGCCTGCCATGCCTAGTATAGAGCCTCTGGCCTGTGAGTGGAAGCTGGGTAAAGGAAAGGTGCCCCAACTTCTTGGCCATATTCACCAGAAATTTAGCTTCTTCAACTGGGAGTGGGAGGGGATGAGAAGTGCTGGTGGCTTACCTCTCCCAACGGGTTACCATATCCCTTGATTTGGAGCTGAGGGATGAGAGAGAACTGTCTTCTTGGCCACATCCTCTTGGAGGGGAGCTTCCATTAAACCCAGCTGGAAGATGGGGAGGGAGGGAATGGATCTTGGCTGAACTGCCACAGATTCTTGCAATTCTTACTGAGTTTTAGTAGATTTTCTTGAAGAAATGTTTCTGCATTTGCTGTTTGCCCTAGGACAATTTCCAGGGACTTTAAATGGCTGGCTTTAAATGATTTTCATCAGTTATGTTTGTTTCCCTCTGGAGTGGATCTACAGTGCTCTTCATATGTCGTTCTGGATGTGGAATTCTTTCACTTTCACCTTTGACAAAATGCTGCTTTGTCTGAGAAATTTTATGGTTTGGTGAATCAGATAGCACTCAGTTCATGAAGACAGGTTTGGTTTGTATAGTCACTTTGTGTCCCATGCTTAGGTGTTCAGTCTCTATGAGGGCCCAGTAGTAAACCAGCAGCTATTTTTCAAATGGAGAATAGTTGTCAACAGAGGAGGGCATGGCCTTATTCATAAGCCATAGTGATCCTCACAGTGACTTCCTACTGGGACTTGCCAGATGTTTCATACTGCTTCTCTGCCTGTCACAGATATGACTTTTTGAATAGCATTGGGTCTGCTAGGTCATAAGACCCAAGTGGCAGATCAGCTTCCACTGCAACTAGGACCTGCTGCAAAGCTGTTTCTTGTTCTGGGATTCACTCAAAAGTAGAGCCTTACAAGGTTCCTGGTAAATGGGTCAGAGCAGCATAATCAGATATGGTAAATATTACCTTCAAAATCCAAAGATGTTCACCAAGCATTGTGCCTCTTTTTCATGGTAGGTGGTACAAGTGCAGGGGCTTATATCCTATTTTATAAGGAATATCTGGACATGCCCCATACTACTAGACCCGTAGAAACTTCACCAATGTTGCAGGGCCCTGAACTTCTCCAAGCTTCATCCCCTATCCTTTGGCATACATATATCTTGCTAAGGTATTTATTTATTTGCTATTTCCTATTCACTGGATTCATTTTGCATAATATCATCAATGTAGTCAACCATTGTGATGTTCTTTGGGATATCAAAACCATAAAGTATCCTCTGGACTATGACCGTCAGTAGAAGAGTTGACATAGTGCTGGGGCAACAGTAAAGGTATACTATTATCCTGTTGTCCTGGCCCTGTATGTGTAAACTGTTTCTGATTTTGCTTACTGATTGAAATGAAAAAGAATGCATTTTCCAGGTCAGTAACTGCATACCAATAGAGATGTCACATATGGAACCCCAGCTGCAGTTGGTATTACTTGATTAAATTTGTGATAATTTACTCTAATTTTCCACAAACCATCTGACTTACAGTGAACAAGCAGGTGAGTTAAATGAGGATTTGGTAGAAATTGCCTTTATAGCATCTCTCAGTTTTTGATATGGCATTGATCTCTGCAGTTCCTCCAGGGACATAATATTGCCTTTGGTTTAACTATCATGGTAGCAGTGGTAGTTCCAGGGACTTCCACTTGGATTTTCCTCCTATAATTATTCTCACTCCAAGGGTCAGAGAATCAATTTGGGAATTCTGTCAGTTAATAAGTATATCTATTCACACTATATATTCTGAGTCTTGAGAAATAACCATAAGATGCATCCTTGGTCTCACCACATATTCAAGCCAAGACTCTATCTATCATCTAAACTCCATAGGTTCCCTACTATTAGTGGATAATATTGATTATTTCAGTTGTTTAGGGATCAGCATACCTTCACAGTCAGTATCTAATAACCCCCAGAAAGTCTGGGTATTTCTCTTTCCCCAGCACAGTTACCCTGATAAATTGCCACAAAACCCTTGGGGGAAGATTCATGATACTGACAGGGTTCAGGGCAGGCCGCCCCAAGATGTGCCATTCTGGTATGCAGATTATTTCGAGCTGAAGACAATAAAGGCTCAGAAGACTCTGAAAGAAACTTTTACCCACCCCCCGCCCCACTAACTGCCTAAAAGTATTTAAGACAGAAGTCCTGTCCCCAGGACAGGCCATCACCATAGATACCTCTGGGTATGGATAGACTGGGAGGGTCCTTGCTAAGCCCATTCTTATCAAAGTTCTGTTTACCAAACATTTACATTTGTAAGGGAAATCTCCATTTGTAAATGTATCTCCCTCTCTGTACCGAGAAGAAGGGAGGATGACCTCATCTCTAGAAACTTATCAATGGTGGAAGGAGAGGCCTTAAATCTGCATAATAACCTTACTCTTGTTTACTGTGCTTTTCTGGTAATCTCCCATAACTGATTCCCCCCACCCCCACCATCCTCCTTTGTCTTTAGCTCAAGATAGTATTTAAGAGGAGAGCCTCCACCATTTTGTCAAGTTACTCAGTTTCCCTGGTCTCTCCCATGTATACATGTTATAAAGCTTTGTTTGATTTTCTCCTGCTATTCAATCTCATGTCAATTTAATTTGTAGCCCAGACAGAAAGGACCCAGAGTGAGTAGAGGACAGTTTTCCTCCCCTTCAATACGTACTTGTGGCTGCATTGCAGGATCCTTCCTTGGTCAGGGGGTTCTGTGTCCGTGAACTGGCTTATGACTGGGAACTGGGTAAGAAGCTATGAATTTCCTCTATGATGACCAAAGGAAGTTAGATTTCTGCCCAGCAGACCTATAATTTTTCCTTCTATATTTGTCAAGCAACAATTTAGTAGGCTGACCATATATTTCATTTCCAGGGAACCTGTGATCAATTAGCCATTGCCACAGATCCTAATGGGTCAAAACACTCAGACTACCATTCTGTCGCCGTGTGTTACTGTGATAATAGTTCCTATTTTGTGGTTAGGCTTCCCCCTGATGTTTACTACTTTGGGATCCCATTAGGTCCCATTTGAGATCAGGGAACCCAATTCCATTGCAGTATCCCCCATCATCATCTCTGGCCTCCAGAGTCGGGCCACCACTGAGCTTGTCAAGGATGCAGGTGCTCCCTTTAACAATGTATGTTTTTATGAATTTTTTTTATTTTGAAACAATCACAAGTGTACAGAAAACTTATAGAAAAGTGGCAAATACAAATAACTTTTTTTCTTGGAACCTTTAGAGAGTAAGTTGCCCACCTGCTGCCCTTCTACCTCAGAATACTAAAGTGTGTATTTCCCTAGATACTTAAGTGTGTGTTTCTGATAAACTAGGATATTGTCCTATATAACTACAAGACAACCATCAGTATCAGGAGACTAACACTTATATCTAATCCTCAGACTCCATTCAAGTTGTGCTAGTTGTCTTTCAGAGCAAAGGGATTCAGGACAGAATTATGCATTGTATTAAACTGTAATGTCCCTCGAGTCTCCTTTAGTCTGGAATGATTCTTCAGTCTTTCCTTAACTTTCATGACCTTGAAACTTTTGAAGATTACAGTTATTTTGTAGACTGTCCTTCAGTTTGTATTATTCTGAGATTTCCTCATTATTAGATTCACATTATATATCTCTGGTGGCTTTGTAATGTGTCCACTGGTTAGGGTGAGCTGCATTTTCCAGAATTCCCTTTTCTGTATGTTTCTGTATGAGGTGGGCCACAAAAGAGATTCTTGTGGGAGATTTGGAGAGTGGAAGTGAAGTAGCAGCCATTTTGTACTTTACATACATTGTTGCTTATCTGATGGCTTACCTTGTTGGTGTGGGGCACCAGCTGGGACTGCAACTGCTCTGCCTTCCCCTCCATCTTGCTTCAGCTTCTCCAGGCCAGGTGTATGTTTAGCTCCACAATGAAGATCCCAGCTTCTTAGCCCAGCTCCACACCGCTAAGGGCAGAGGCAACAAGAACTGCCAGCCTGTGCTTGTGGATTCCAGCTTGTCCTTGTTCTCCCCCACTTTACATCTATCTTACCTTTCCAACTGCCTGACCTGTGGACTGCAAGCTCCAGCATCAGACACGAAAACAACAGCCTTGCATACACTGCTCAACTAGATCCCACAATTGTATAAGGTCAAATTTCCATAACAAATTCCTTGTGGTTCTGTTTCTCTCATTGAACCCTGACTGATAGAGCATCTTTCACAGGAATATCACAGAAGCGATGCTGTATTCTTCTTAGCGGGTCCTATCTGGTGGTGAATGATTTCTATTTGTCCCATTACTAATGATGCTCAATCACTTGATTAAGGTGGTATCTGCCAGGCTTCTCCATTGTAAAGTTACTCTTTTTATCTTTTGTAATTGGTAAATATTTTGTGAGAAGATAACTTAGAAACTATGTAAATAACTCATTCTTCATCAAAATTTAAGCTTATTTACTTATATCAGTATGAACTCATTGTTTCCTATTGTATTCAATCTGTTACTATCATTAATTTGATGCTCAAATTGTCACTGATTTGGCTAGTCTGAGTCTTTTCAAGCTGGCTTATTTGTCCTTTTGACATGCCCCACCCTTCTCTGAGCACTTCCTTACTTCCTTGCTTTCTGGCACAAAAATGTGTCCTGGGCTCATCTTATCATTTTCCCAGTCCAGCCCTGTAATAAGCCACTTCTCCAAGGCCCTCTGATTTCTTTTAGCAGAAAATAGTATTTAGAAAACAAGATCTGGGTGCTTTGTGTGATCATTGCTACTGAGGTGTCATTGCTTCTAAGTCCTCTCAGCAGAAGGAGCTAGGAAATATATGTAGAGGTGCATGTGTGTGTGTTGTGTTTATCTATCTATCTATCTAAATATATACACATGCACACATTTACATCTATATTTATTTTTATATTGAAAACCATGCGTTCTCATTGATACCTCCAATTTCAATCTAATACCACAAGGTTCATTCTAGTTTTTTCCCTTACAGTATTGGTAACTCTCTTCTCTGACAGTGAGAAACCTGATTTCAGTTATTTTTAATAAGTTGATTAAGCCCCCTGTATGTAATTAATCTGCATTTCCTCCACTACCCCTTCTCCTATGGAGATTCCATCCTAACCCCACTTTTGTCTTCAACACCTAATGTCAGGCCACCCCTCTGCATGGATGCCCTCCTCATCCTTCTTGGCCGCTGACACCCCGTACCAGGCTATCTTTTTGTGGTGATACCCATTCCATCCCACTAAGTCTCTGATGTTGCACACTGCCTATCTCACTCCTCCTCCACTGTGTGGATGTCCTCTTAACTCCACATGGGTTTTGACACCCCATGCCAGGCCACCCCTCTGCATGGATGCCTTCCACATCCTGCCCTGCTCAGGCTCTGACCCCTCAATGCCAGGCTGCCCCTCTTCCCACATGGATGCTTTTCTTACACTGCTTGGGCTCTGATACTCCATACCAGGCAGCCTCTCCCTGGTGACATTGTCCTCACTCTGTTTGGGCTCAAACATCCCTCTCTAGGTTGCTTCCTCACCTGTCTGGAAGCTGTCCTCATCCTACTTGGACTCTCGTATCCTGCACCAGGAAGTCTCTGCCCTTCATGGACACCCTTCTCATGCTTCTTGTATCTGACACCCCATGCTAGGCCTTACCCCTGGATGTATGCCTTCCTTGCCCTGCTCAGACTCTGACATCTTGCTTTAGGCTGCCACTTGACTTCATGGATGCACTCTTCGCCTGCTCAGGATCTGACATCCTGTCTGAGGCTGCCTGCCACCATGGACACCCTTCTTACTCCACTTGGGCTCTGATACTGCATGCCAAGTTTCATCTCTGTATGAATGCCTTCCTCAATTTGCACAGCTCTGACTTTGCATGCTGAGTTGTGCTCCAGTGTGGACATTCTCCTAACTCCACTTAGGCTAGGACATCTCATGCCAGGCCACCTCTCCTCATTGATACCTTTTTCATTCTGCTTGGGCTCTGACACCCCATCATCAGGCCACCTCTCTGCAAGGGACTCTGATTCCCCACACCAGGCAGCCCCTTTCACTCCATGTGGATGCTTTCCTCACCATCCTTGGACTCTGATAGCGCATGCCAGGCCACCTGTCCCTGGGGAAGCCCTTCTCACCCTGCCCTGGCTATAACTCCCCATGCTGGTCTGTCCTCTAGTATGGACACTCTCCTAACCCTAATTGGGTACTAGCACCCTATGCCAGGCTACCCCTCTGCATCAACTCTCTCTTTTCTCCATTTCTACTTTGACACTCCATGCCAGACTGCCTCCATGTGTGATGCCCTCTATACCTGCATAGGTGCCCTCCACACCCTTCTTAGGCTCCATAACCCTATGCCATGCCCTCCTTACCCCACTCAGGTTCTAATGCCTTGCCCTCCAGATGCTTTCCTTGCTCTGCCCCCACCTAATGGCTTTTGGACTGAATTGCTCAGGAATGGGAGGGAAGAGGATGGGCATCCATATATTTTTTTAATGCCTTGGTGAAGGGAGTGTCCTATGTGTCTTCCCAGGAGGTATGGTTAGGGTAGCTAAGCAGTCTGCAAGTAGACCCATTCCATTACATCCATTTCCTTGAACCTTCTTCTATAGGATGTCAGAGAAGTTCAGGCATTTTTGCTTCAATGACTGCAGGCCATCATTGGGTCCAGGCTTTGATTAGCCAATTTAATAGACCATTACAACACACCTTAGTGCTTGAGCCAACACTTTAAGTTTTGAATTCTGAGTGAGTACACCTGTATCAATGAATTCAACCTTATCAAGTCTTGTATTTCTTCCCCCTTGGTCAATACCCTTAGAATTCACTTTCATACATGCTTCCTGTACTCATAAGACTGGTGAGGTCTTATGAGTCTTTTGTGGTATAGGCTCTCTTTCTTGGATCAGGCCTTATACCTCTCTAATTTGTGCTATGGTGGGATCTAACTCTCCTTATGGACTTGGAGCAGATGAGAATGTGGATCCAGAGAAGGCTCAACACTAGCTTGTCTGGCAGCTGCCCCAGGGGCATTTATTGAAAGGATTGTATGCAGAAGAGGCCTGTCCCTGAGTGCCTGTGTGAGGGGGGGAAGATGAGGGAGTACTGCCTAGTTTCTCAGCAAGTGGGGACTGTAAAAGCTATGCATATTTTGTTAATCACTTATCTCTTTTTCTCACTTCCCTTTCCTTGCTTCCTTGATGAAAAGTACTGGTGGTGCCTAAAGTTATAGTTTAGGTTTCAGATAGGAATATAATTGAATCAATACCACCTCATGATAATGATATCGTGGTTTATAGAATTTTGTGTCTCTTCTGTGTTGGAGATGAGAGTTCTTCCTTTGCACAAAGAACAGGAATGGCTTCTGAGTGACAAAAGGGGTAGACTGTGCTGATTATTCTTTGCCTCCTACCCCCACCCAATTTCTATTCTTCCTAGCTCCACTCTGTTTTCTAAGAGATTTACCCCTGCATACTGTATATTCTTGGTTCCCTGGCCTGTTGGCTTGTAGTTGGTTTTGGTAAAGTGGTAGAAATGGTAAGACATCAGAGACTGAGAAGAGAGCAGGGTCAGGGTATTTCTCCCCCACTTTCTCTCTGCTCTGGCACTGCATCTCTGGTGGTAGCTGCATCTCTACATGAGTAGAGCACCTACTAGGCTCCTCCTCCTCCATGGTTCCGGCACTCACTGGGCTCTGGTAACTCTATTACTTCCCTTGACCCCTTGGTTCTAGGAGTGGTAATGGTTTTCCACTCCTACTTCACTATTCCTTGTTTCTTCCTGTAACCTGGAGTGAATTATTTTCCTGCCTAGGCCCTGCTGATAAAGTCTGTTCATATCTTCATCCTTTGTCTTATCTCCGTGATTTTAAAGAACAATAACACTGGAAGTGGAAAACTCCCCACTTGGGTGTATTTCTGTACACTTTCTGGGCTGCTCTATAGTGCTTAGAGATAGAGCACCAGGGAAATAAAAATGACTCATCTAGGAAGGTTGCCTTTTAAAAAAAGAAGTTTAAAAATTCAAACAAGTAATACATGGTCATGGTGGAAAATTTAGGAAACCACAAAGAGAAAATAAAAATCTCCAGTAATCCCAATCTATAGAATTAATCACTGTTAACGTTTTGATGAATATCCTTTTTAACTAAGTTGTACGCTCTTTAAAACATCCACAATTCCTGAAGCAGTGCCAGCTTGAATTCTTGGGCTTTTGGAATTTTCACAACTGCCTCCATCTGTGGTAGTATGTACAAAGCAGGAGCAATTGAAGAAAAGAGAAGCACGGGGAGGAGGAAGCAGACCTGGGGTAGTTTCAGAGTTCAGCCTCTTTCTAGACTGTCATATTTGATGCACTGGATGGACCCCACCCACACTAAGTCCTGCTGTGCTGGGCTGGGCTTGTGTGCTCTCTGGGAGGGGCTGCCTTCTCCAGTTCTCATACTCAGAGGAATCCAAGCCAGAGGCATGGGTAAATAAGCCACAGTTGCACAGCTGGCTGCCCTGCACAAAGCTCCTTTGGAATATATGGAAACCTCGAGAGCCTAAGGCAGCCCAGAGAGAGAAGTTAAGAACCAATTAATTCTCCAGCAACCCTGAAAAGGTTAATCCCAAATTGACTGCAGAACACAAATGTATTCCCACAGGACAGAATCTAATCTTATTGTGGGTAATAACTTCAATCTTCGGAAGTGGAGCTTATTTTCTAGATGCCAAGGTCATTTTGTTTTCCTTCAGAATCTGAAGAGGTAAACATCTCTGCTGTTTGATTCCTGTGTCTCCTCAAAAGAAATGACACTGTTATGCATGTGTAGAACATCTTGTCCCTATTCCCTGTATTTGCTTTGCCTGTGCCCAGTGTTATGCTGACCCAAATAGTAAATCCTTTTCTAGTTTATAAATTATGTAGGGAAAATGGACCCCAGAGAGGGGGAATCTGCACAGGCAGAGATGTACAAAGAGTGGAGGCTACTCTGAGCCTCATGCCAATGCACAGTTTTTCTTCCTAGGGGATTTCCCCTCTGATTATTTGTCTCACTACTTTGAGCAACGGAAGCATCGACTTTCTACCAGTTTCCTCCTCTGGACAGTTAGCAGTTGCAACAGAAGGATGGAATTTAGACATTATCCTTCATATTTGTCCTTTCTTTCTTGTTCTGTTATTCTTTAAGTCCCTAGTTTCACTCTCATAAAATCCTGTTGTGAGTCTGATTTTTTGAAGACCTAAAGAAAGAGATATCATGTGAAAAATTTGTCACAGGCCAATCATAGGACTTAGAGCACAGAGGAAACCAATCTTATTTAAAAAAGAAGACTACTTTTAACTTTAACTCTGCTAGTCAAATATCTTTCTTTTGGAAATCTTGTTGCATCTTTTCAGTTCACGCTGAGGTGAGATGTAAGTTTACTGAGCTTCAAATAGAAAGGTATCTGGGAAGGGTGGACTCTCAGTAAACTTGTTTGTTTGCTCAAAATGAGTGCCAGAACTCAATAAATTTGCTGAAGCTTCCTAGTAACTGCCTGCACATCTAATTGCAGTTTATTTTTGTCAGGCTCCATTCTCACACACATTTGGCTACACGTTAGAAACAGCCTAAAGATTGTCAAGCAGAAGTTCAAGAAGAACCACAAAGAGAATTTTAAGAGAAGGAAGCAGGGATTAAACCCATGTGAAGAGATGTGCAGATAGTCCCTCCTTGTAAGTCTGAAGAGAGAAAGTTTGAACTGCGTTATTAAAAAGGAATGGCAACAGCAAGGTAGGTGGAGATGTGACCTCAAGATCCTTGAAGATGAAGCTTGTGATATTAGAGTAGGTATAATCAGAGCGGGGGAAAGACTAGTAATGCAGATTGTGGTGTGAAATGGTCAGACTACATGCTACAGCATCAGCACAAACTGTTCTTTGCATTGAGGCAACTGTTGATGCTTGAGTAATTGAGGCATTATAAGGCAGGCATAATCTTATTACAATGACCACCATTCCTACGAAGCATTATATATGGCGCTAGAACAGTCTTCAATAGTGTTCTTAATAACAACAGAAAAGTTGCACGATCCATGCTTTCCTCTGATTCTGACCCATGCAATAGTCACTCCCTGTAAGGGAAGGATGAGTTTAGTAATGGTATCACAGGTTACATAAAAAGAACTCCCGTGATTGTCTTTTGGGGTATTGAGATTGTTTCCCACTCTACAGAATGGGGGAAGGGGAATATTGATAAGAACCCCAAGGGGAGAGAGAGGGTGACAGCACTTTTGGAAAGAGGGAAAGACAGACTGAATCCTAGGGGCCTTTGGCTAGGGAGCGAGTCTGGCCCTGAGAAGGGACCCTGAAGTTACATGTTAGAAAGGCCTGTATGTGGGATATATCACATCTCTCATAGACTATTGTTGTCATAATCAAACTTTAACATTTTGCAGATGAGAAACCAAGGAATAGTGAGGTAAATGCCACAGTCATTTTTTCAACTACACATGATTAATTTAATTTGATTCCCAGTCCAGGCATGATTCTATTGAACTACAGTGCCCCCAAATGGAAATGTACCAAAGGAGGATGGGTCCTATTCAAGTGTGAAGAATCAAACAAAGGGTTAACTGGACTTAGAGTGGATGCCAAACTACTTTTTTCTTTTTTAAGTTTCACAGACCCAAACAAAATGTTGAAAGTATTAGAAGATATCGTCTGCCTTGAGAACTTGATTTTTTTGTGTCTGGAGCACGAATCATCCCAACATGGTGTAATAAAAAGGCATTGTATTTAAGTACTTGTTTCTTCACTTAGCGTTAATGTGTTACCTAACTTCTCAGAGCCGCAGTTTCCTCATCTGTAAAATGGAGATAATAACAGTGCCTAATTTATAGTGCTATTGTGAGGATTAAAAGAGATCATGCATGTAAAGTACTTTATACAGTGTGTTGGCACATAGAAATAGCTCAAAAATGTTCATTACTCTTTCCTTTTCCACTTGTAGAGGAATTTGCCTAGTGTGCTTAGGTCGAGTCAAAAATAATGGCTCTAATTTGTGACAACATGGGTGGACCTTGAGGGTATTATGCTAAGTGAAATAAGTCAGACAGAGAAAGACAAATACCGTATGATTTCACTTATATGTGGGAGATAAACAAACAGACAAACACATAGATAAGGAGAATAGACTGGTGGTAACCAGAGGGGAAGGGGGTAGGGGTAGGGTGAAAGAGGTAAAGGGGCACATATGTATGGTGATGGATGAGAACTAGACTATTGGTGGTAAACACGATGTAGTCTATACAGCAGCTGAAATATAATAATGTACACCTGAAATTTACACAATGTTATAAGCCAATATGACCTCAATAAAATAATTTCAAAATAAATAATGGCCCTAAAAGTTCTCTGAATTTAGTTAAAGCCCTTTGGGCCATTTGTAGAATGGCCCATCTCTCTGTAAGTGAGCATTTTCCCAAATATGGGTTTTAGCATACATTCAAATGTGTTTTTGGTCATGTAGCAAAACCCTAGCCCACAAGAACTTTATCTTTATGACTCCTTTTTCCTCCTCATCATTATCTTAGGCCCCAGAAGACAGGACCGAATTTTACAGGCAGCTCTGCAATTCAGCATAAAAGAAACAAGGCTAGAAAGTCCACCGTAGCTGAGGGGCTTTGCTTGCCCTCAGGCAGGGTTTCTTACCCTTGACACTATTGACATTTTTGGCTGGACGTTTCTTAGTTCAGGGGGGTGCGGCTGTACTGTGCACTACAGGATGTTTAGCAGCATCCCTGGCCTCTACCCACTAGATGCCAGTAGCACCCCACTCCTTCCCTGAGTTGTGACAACCAAAATTGTTTCCAGTTGTTGCCAAATGTCCCCTGAGGAGGGGGGCAACATTGCTCCTGGTTGAGAACCAGCCCTAGGAGAAATGAATCTGCTAGCTATCTAGCACACAAACATTCTGTAGGGGTAGACTAATGCAATCTTTAAGAATGACTGGAAATTCAAAGGGCAAGGATGAGTGAAGGAAACAAGAGTTCAGGCAAAGGAACAGTCTGGATTTTGAAAGAGAACCTATTTTATGTGCCAGGCCTTATGGATACAGAGATCAATAAGACATAGGTCCTGGGAGCCGGCTCGGCGGTGTAGTGGTTAAGTTCGTGCACTCCGCTTTGGTGGCCTGGTGTTCGCGGGTTTGGATCCCAGGTGTGGACCTACACACTGCTCATCAATCCATGCTGTGGCAGCATCCCATATACAAAGTAGAGGATGATGGGCACAGATGTTAGCTCAGGGCTAATCTTCCTCAAGCAAAAAGAGGAAGAGGAGCTCACCTTTTAGTGGGAGAGGCAAATACTTGAACAATGAGAATGCCATGGAGTGAGTGCTATGTCATAAATATATAAAAGGTGCTATGGGACAATGGGAGCACAGAGGAGGGGCACCCATCTTAGTGGGGTACAGGCTTTCCAGAAGAGATCACATTTGAGCTGAAGAATGAGTAAGGATTAGCTTGGAGAAGATAAAGGGAGGATGGAAGAGACATAAGGGAATTTGGGGTTTGGAGGAAAGTGCAAACCATTTAGTTTGGCTGGGAGAGGAGCACTCAAGAACGAGGAGTGGTAGAAGAGACAGCTTGTAAGATAGATGGAAAGCAGATCATGAAAGTCCATGTGAAAAACTCAATTCTGAGAACTATCAAGAGCCATTGAGTTCCTCCATGATCCTATTTGGATTTAGGGAAGATTACTTTAGCAGCAGTGTGGAAAATAGATTGGAAGGAGGGTGACCAGTCAAGAGCTATTGTTGTAGCCCAGGTGAGAGATGATTATGGCTTAGGTTAGGGTAGTGGCAGTGGGAAGGAATTCAAGATCTATTTAGGTGATGAGAACAATAGGATCTGGGGACTAGTTAGGTATGGCGACAGTGTCTGGCTTTTGCTACTGGTAGTGCTATTCACTAGGATGGAAAACACTGGGGACAGAAGAGGTTTGGAAGGAAGATGAAGTTTAAGTTTGGAAAAGTTGAATTTGAGGTGGTCGTGATCATTGAGATGGAGATATCTAGTAGGCATTAAATATGAGTTTGATGATCAGGAGAAAATTTAGGGTAGAGACAAGATTGAGAACCATCAGGGGAAATTGAAGCCATGGGAATGGATGAGATCATCCAAGGAGATTGTGTATACTGAAAAGAGATGAGCCAAGGATACTAGTATAGCTTGGTTCTTCACTTCATTTGTGTCACATCCTCTGAGAGGCTTTCCTTGACTAACATATATAAAATATCACCCCCATCACTTTCTATTCCTTTACCCTGCTTTTTTTGGTACCATATCACTATTCCATATTATGTTAAGTATGTAACCCATTAGCTTTTTGGTTACTCTCAGATATTTACAATTGTTTAATTCACAGGCATTAAAAAGTTTAGCCATTCAAAATCAAAATTTCCATCTCACATTCAATTTAAAGCTTCTCCTCCAGCCCCCAACCTCCAGTGCAGCTTGACTGGAGATCCCACAGATCTTTAGCGAAGTAAGGTGACTTGGTCTATTCTTTCACTCTCTTTACTCCACCTCCTCCCCTACTTGCTCTGCTGCTTCTGGCTCCTCTAGCTTTGAGGGGTGGAGTGGATAGGGAGAGGGAGTCTTAAAGGAACAGTGAGAGGCTTAACTGACTGGGGCTAGTGTAATCTGGCTATCAATACCCTTTGTGAGATAGATACCCAAATACTGCCTTTTTCTGTGATGTGCTTTTGTGGTTTCTTCAGAGACCCCTTCACTCCCTATCCCCCTAGTGAGGACCTCTTCCCTGTACCATTCCTGATGAGAACAATGTACCCTCTGACTGTCTTCCCCTTTGGCTCTTGCCAGCTACACTCAGAGGAAACTACTTGGCCCATAGAAAACATGGTCCCTCGGAAGTCTAGATCTCTTTCTTTGCCCTGCCATTGTGAACAACTTCAACTAGCCTTCTGCCTTCAGACTTCTTCAGGTAAAAGTCAAGCACAAGTGTCTATCTTCTCCAGACACCACAGGACACATGTGAGGTTCTCCCACAAACTCTTCCTGCTTCAGTGGCAACACAGGCAGGCCTAAAAATTTCTGTAGTGCAGCAAGACTCCAGCCTGGGAGGAAGATGCCAGTCTCCCCTCCTGAAAGGTTTAATTGGGACCTTTTTGCTTAGCTTGAGCAGGGAAATTGTAGTGCTTTCTACTCCCATGAATTCCCCTCAAAAAAGTCTCTTTCTCTTCATCCAGTTGATCTCTAGAATTCTCTTATATGGACTGGAGTTGAATGGTGAGGAATGATCACTGAAAGGCCACTTTGGCTACCTCTTGGTAAGTCCTATTTGATATATTTATTTACTGCCAAGAGGCAATATAGAGTACTAGTTAAGAACCTGAACTCTGGAGCCATACTGTCTGGCTTCAAATCCTGATTTAACCTTTTGACCTCATTGTGCCTCAGTTTCTTTATTTGTAAAGTGGGAATAATAATAGTATCTACATCATAGGATTTTTGTGAGGACTAAATGTGGACATGTGTATCTTAGATTAATACCTTAGAACTGTATTTAGAATAACAGTAAGTGCTATGTGTGTTTGCTATTAGTGCTATTGCTTATTTTTCTTTGACTTAGAATGTAAGCTCCATGCGCACCAGATCTTTTTTTTTTGTTTACTGCTGCACTTTCAGCTCCTAAAAACAGTGCATGTAACAGGCACTAGTAAATGTTAGTGCTCTCAGACTTCTTCTGAATAAATTAATGTGACATTTAAGCCTTAAGTGTTAAGGTGTGGGCAGAGAAAGTGGGTTCTTAGATTAAGAAAGATAGCCAGAGAAATAGGAGAGCCAGGAGACTGTGATGTTCCAGAAACCATAGGAGGGGAGACTTTAACAAGGAAGAAATGGGCAACAGTGTCAAACGTTGCTAGAGTGTCAAAGGAAAATAAAACTAAAATACAGTCATTGCATTTTATAACAAAGAGTCCCTATCTTTTGCTTTCATATCCTGGTAAGTAATGGTTTTCTTTCCCCCAGAAATGCTTTTATTAGAATGAATGAACACCCAGAATAAATCTTTGACTAGGTCTTAAAAGTTTTCGGCCTTGCATTATCAACCTCCAAAAAACAAACCAGTCCTCGTCCTGCACTTACTTAGTTTTGGCCATAACCACAAAGGACCCATCCTCAATACAATTCAGTACATTTTTCCCTGACCTGGACTCTCTTCTTAAATCAAACAAAAAAATCTGCAATTGAGATCTGCATACAATTCTATGCCACTTCCCCCTCTAAGATTGTCCTTCTCCTTTCCCCCTACCCACCCTCTCTTTTCAAGAGTATAAGTAGAATATATAAAGAACTCTTAGAACTCAATACTAAAAAGACAAATAACAATTTAAAAATGGACAAAGGATTTGAATAGGCATTTCTTCAAAGCAGATATACTAATGGCTAATAAGTACATGAAAAGATGGTCAACATCATTAGTTATCAGGGAAATGCAAATCAAAACTACAGTGAGATATCACTTCATATCGAATGGATGTCTATAATCAAAAAACCAATAATAACAAGTGTTATGGAGGATGTGGATAAATTGGAACCCTCATACATTGCTGGTGGGAATGTAAAATGATGCAGCCACTTTGGAAAGCAGTCTGGTGATTCTTCAAAAGGTTAAACACAGAGTTACCATATGACCCAGCAATTTCACTCCTAGGTATATACACAAGAGATTTGAAAACATATGCTCAAAAAAACTCATACATGAATGTTTGTTTGAGCATTATTCATAAGAGTCAAAATGTGGAAACAACCCAAATGTCCATCAACTGATGAATGGATAAGCAAAATGTGGTATATCTATATAGCGGAATATTATTCAGCCATGAAAAGAATGAAGAATGATTCTAGTGACGTCACCAAAAATGATGGAGTAGAGAACTCCAGGGATCCTTGAATGACTATAGTTAGCTACTGAATAAGGTCCAAATTGTTTAAAATGACTCACAAGACCTCTGAAGTTCTAATCCCTACTCATCCGTTATGGATTGAATTGTGTCCCCCCAAAATTCATGTGTTGAAGTCCTAACCCCCCAGTACCTCAGAATGTGTCCTAATTTGGAAACTGGGTCATTGCACATGTAATTAGTTAAGTGAAGATGAGGTCATTAGGGTGGACCCTAATGCAATATGACTGGTATCTTTATAAAAGGGGGAAATTTGGACACAAGGACATATGCAGAGGGAGAATGCCACGTGAAGATGAAGGCAGAGATTGAGGTGATGCTTCTCTAGGCCGAGAAATGCCAAAGATTTCCAATAGACCACCAAGAGCTGGGCGACGGGATTAGAGTTTTCCTCACAGCCCTCAGAAAGAACTAACCCTGTAGACATGTTGATCTCAGACATCTAGCCTCCAGAACTGTGAGCCAACAAGTTTCTGTTATTTAAGCCACTCAGTTTGTGGTACTTTGCTATGGCAGTCCTAGCAAATTAATACATCATCTTTCTAGCCTCATCTATCATCACTTTTTTCTTGCACTTTATGCTCCAGCAATACCAACTTCCTTGTACTTCCTTTGTATAGACCTAGAGTTTCCAGCCTTTTTGTTTTTGCTTTTGCTATTCTTCTGCCTGGAATGCTTGGAATGCCTTTTTGGTCTAGCTAATTTCTATTCATTCTTAAAGATTCAGAGAAGCTATTACTTTATCCAGGGACCTTTCACTGACCACTCCCCACCAAGCTGGTGTAAGTGGCCTTCCTAGGTGCTCCCACATATCCTGTGTATCTCCCAGCTTTGCACTTTCCACACTATATTATAATTTTATGTTTGTGGTTTGCCTCCCCCCATGTCATGCAATAAACTGTGAATTCCTTGAGGAAAGGGTCACCAAAATCCCAGTGCCTGGCACAATATGCTTTGCACATAGTAGAAGCTCGAACATATCTTTGAATGAAAGGACTTTTTTTCAGTGTTTATTCATCTTCTTTCTTCCCATAGCACCTATAAAGTGCTTTGCATATAATGGGTGCTCAGTACATCTCGACTGGTGGTTCTCAGCTAAGGATATTTGGCAATATCTGGAGACATTCTTGGTTGTCACTACTGGCATCTAGTGGGTAGAGGCCAGAGATGCTGCTAAACATCCTACAATGCGCAGGATAGCCCCCACAACAAAGCGTTACCTGGCCCAAAATGTCAATTGTGCGAAGGTGGAGAAACCCTGATCTTGATTGAATAAGAGACTGAATCTACTTTTTACACCCTATACTCACTGAGGACCATTAGTGCACTAAATTTGCTTTGTCAGGAAGCCTGCATTTTTTGTTGTTTTTTACAAAAGTAAACTGTTACCCAACAGGAAATGAAGAGGTAGTGTCCTGGCATCCAGAATTAAGACTTTGGCGGGGCCGGCCCCATGGCTTAGCGGTTAAGTGCGCGTGCTCCGCTACTGGCGGCCCGGGGTTCGGATCCCGGGCGCGCACAGACGCACCGCTTCTCCGGCCATGCTGAGGCTGCGTCCCACATACAGCAACTAGAAGGATGTGCAACTATGACGTACAACTATCTATTGGGGCTTCGGGGAATAAAAAAAAAGGAGGGAGATTGCCAATAGATGTTAGCTCAGAGCCGGTCTTCCTCAGCAAAAAGAGGAAGATTAGCACGGATGTTAGCTCAGGGCTGATCTTCCTCACAAAAAAAAAAAAAAAGACTTGGCAATTGAAAAAAGTACTTGATCAATAGAAAAACAGATATATAAGTTACAATATCTTTACGCCTGGAATGCTCTATAGCAGTAAAAGTGAATGAATTAAAGCTACATATATCAATAGGGATAAATCTCCTAAGCATAATCTCGAGTGAAGATAGCAAATTGCAGACCGTACGTACAGAGTGATACTACCTATAGTTTTGGGATAGATACATATGTGGCAAATGTATAAAGACATACATGCAAATGATCAAGATAAAATCTGAGACAGTGAAAACCTTAGGATGGAGGTGTATACAGAGGGCTTCTGTTGTATTGGTAATGCCTTATTTCTTAACCTGGGTAGTGGGCATATCCTTGTTATATTATTCTCTATATATTCATGTACTTTTGAAATATTTAATACTTTTAAGAATGAGCAATTGCTCAATACTGAGGCATCCTGTCACCTGGGGCTGAGGAAAATCTCCATCTTATTAGTTTGCACCAGCCAGAACTTCCTCAGTGTGGCAAAGTTGAACAACTCATTGAAGCCAGTCATTCACTATGAGACAGCAGCTTACATACTATACATAGGATAATAATCCATAAGTTCCTGTTTACATTGCTGCACAGGATACTGCCTGGGTTTGCTTGCATTGGACCCCTCTCAGTATTTGGCATAAGAATTTGAGCACAGAGTCCTTGTGGCAAACAAGGAGGATCAAACAGAAATGGACAGCAGTTTGCAAAGCACAGAATCTATGTGAACAGGCCATTGACGAACTTTGTTTTGGTTCATTGTTTATGCTTGTCTCTGTGTATTTCCAGCTGGTTCAGTGAGACTATCTTAGAGTAAAGGAGTCAGATCCTCACATCCTCTTTAATGAGGTGGACCTTGGCGAGTGAGAAACTGCACACATAGAAAAAGGTAAAAAACCTAAAATAATATCTGGAAATTTTGCTGAAGAATAAGGGGATTGGACTAAATGTTTTCTGAAGTCCCTTCCGGCCAAGGGTGTTTCCAGTTCCTGCCAAGTACCAACTGCAAAGAAGGAGCAGAGAAGAGCTTGGTGGGAGTTTCCACAGGTCATGTTAGAGAGGTGGAACGCATTCAAAGCCTAGGGCTGAGCAGAGAGGCCCCAAGGACTGAGCTGGCAAAGCTAGACAAAACAAAAGGATTTCCTTTTTGAAGTGGTTTCTTCACACTTCAGGCTGCAGGTGGGTATTGAAGGGCTAAAGGATGGAAAAAAACTGTGGGGAGAGCCTGAGAGCTGAATTTTACTGTTTTGTCTGCCAGAATTAAAATGATTTTTCTCTTTCCCTTTTAATATTTTTCAAAAAAGATGTTTTATATTATCAAAGCCATATATGCTCATTATAAGAAAGTTGAAAAATACAGAAAAGTAGGAGGAAAATGAAAAATTCATTTAGTTCTACCACCTAGAGATAGCCACTATTAATATTTTGCATATTTCTTTCTAGTCTTTTTTCCACACCTATCCCCCAATTTCCATTAATTATTGTGACAATATTTTATATTAAATGTTGTATCCTACTTTCAATTAATATTAGACATAAGCATTTTCCTGTCATTATGAACTATGTGTAAATACCAGTTTTGTTGGCTATTATTCCATCGTATGATTATACTATAATTTACTTAACCATTGAACCATTAGGTTTTTTTTTCTAGTATTTTATTATTGTAAGTAATACTAGGATTAACATTGTTGTAGAAAAAGTTTGCAAATGTCTCTGTTTCCTTAGGACACATTCATTCATTCATTCTACAAATATTAGTGAGGGCCTACTATGTGCCAGGCACTATGCTAGGTGCCAAGTTTCTAACTTGGATGGCATATTGTCATTTACTGAAATAGGAAACACTGGAGGAGCAGCAAATTTAAGAGGAAAGATGGTGGGTTCAGCTTTAGATGTGTTGAGTTTGAGGTGCCTGCCAAACATGCAAGTGGACATGTCAAGAAAGCAGAGCTCAGTGAAGAGGTCTGGACAGAGCTATAAAATCACAGTCGTGGTCATATAGATGATAATTAAAGCCAAGTGAGTGAAAGAGATCATTTAGGGAGAGAGTATATGTAGCCCAGTCCTGAGAGTGTCCAGCTTTCAGAGGTTAGATAACAGAGTGGAATCTACAAAGGAGACTGAGGAGAGGGCAAAGGGGTAGGAGGAAAACCAAAAGAGTGTGGAGTCATAGAGGCCACAGGAAGACTTTTAAGGAGGAGAGAATGGTTAACAGCGTTAAATGTAGGAGAGAGGTCAAGCAAGATAAGGAGGGAAAAAGCCTTATTTATTTATTTATTTATTGACATAGATTTATTGACAGGGAGGTCATTGGTTGGGTATCTTGTTGAGCACAATTTCAGTGAAGTGTTGGGGAAGGAAGCCAAATTGCTGAATGAGAAGTAAGGGAATGGAGATTGCAAATGTACCTGTAAAGTACCTTTTCAATAAATTTGCCCTTAAAGAGGAGCTGGAGAGGTACCTAGGGTGTAGGGAGGACTTTTTTTTTAAGATGCCAGAGATTTGAGCATGTTTAATTGCTGATGACAGATGAGAGGGACTTGAGCAGGGTTAATGGCTGATGAGAAAAAGAGAGGGAGAGCAAAGGTGGGAGAGAGAGAAGGGGAAAGGAATCAACAATTACTAGGTAGATATAAACATTTAAAAATCTATTGATATATATTGGTCATATGCTTTTTAAAAGGATTTTTAACCAACATACACTCTTCCCAGGAATTATGTTAGAGCTTGTTTGGTGGCCACTTTGTCATCATTAAGTGTTATAAAAACAAACAAACAAAAAAATCCTTTGCCAAAGAATCTCATTATTGTTCTCATTTGCTCTTCTTTGATTACTAGTGAGTTGAATATTTTAACCAGTTGTGTTTGTGGGTGTGAAGTTAGTCTACGTCTTTACCCCAAATGTTTCTATTTTAGACAGACTTGTATTTGCCATAAAAGTATGAAAGTCAAAGGATCAGAATAGTATCATATTTTATCTTCTAAAATTTTATGGTCTAGACTCTGCATCGTCTTAGACACGAATCCCACTGTACACGACAGTTTGACAACTTTTGGCTCAGCAGAGCGCAAGAGGCAAGTGATTTATCATCTGAGAGAGTGACCACAGATGGAAGTAAAAGGCGGGGCAGGTCTAGTGTTAGACCCCTATCTCCAGTCCTCAAGCTCCCTTTTCTAACCCGGGACGACATTTCTCCAGTGCCTTAAGGCTGTGGCTCCCAGAGCTCCCCTTCGGGTGGCGCGGCCCCCTACTAAGGAGCCCGGAGCGCTGTGCGGCCCCTTTAAGAGCCCAGCTCCTCCCCGCTCTAGGGAAAGTTGCAGCTTTTTCCGCCTCCCGGGAGGGTGAATAGGGCAGGCCGCCGGAGCGGGGCTGCGGTCTTCTCTGAGTCGGAGACCCTGCCCTGAATCCGGCACTGGGACATCTCGCCCTCTCGCGGCACCTGTTGCAGGTGACAGGTAAGTCCGCGGCTAGCGACCGCCCCTTCGCCCTGGGTCGGGGCTCCTCCTGAGCCCCTAGCCCCTTTTCGCTGCCCAAGCGCCCCCACCCCCATCTCGGGGAGCCGCGCCCTCCCCTCCCCCCTTCCGCTCTCCCACTCTTTCCTCCTCCCCGGCTCTAGCTGACCGCCCGTCCCCTCTGCCCTGTCCGCCTGTCTGGACCGCACGCCCACGCTTGGACTCCGGTCTGCTTGGGCCGGTTCCTCCCCGCCACTTTGCTGTCTCCTGGGCCTCTGCGGGCCCTTGCCCCGGCCCACCCGTCGCTAGCGCGGGCTGTGCCCCTCCGGCTCTGTCTCCTCTCTGGCTCGCCTCGTGCCGGGCGGCTCGGCTTTTCCCGCCCGCCGGCGCTGGGGCCGCCCGAGCGCTGGCCCTGGCGGCGGGGGTGCGGCCGGCTGCCTAGCGGGCACTGCGCCCTCGGAGGCGTCGAGTCACCTTCTCCGCGGTTCCTCTCGCAGCGCCCGGCCCGTCGCGCGGGGTCTCGGCCCCGCACTGCTTCCGGACCTTGGACGTCGTGGCGTCGGCTTCCCTGGCCTCGGTCTGTCCGCCTCAGGTAAGGGCTGGAGGCCAGTTGGCCCCGAGTCCTGCCTCAGTGGACTCCCTCTGCGCTAGGGACTGGGGACCCGGCTGTGTGCCCTGGAGCCGAGCAGCTTTATCTTGCGACCCTTCAGGCAGGCTGCGGGGATTTGCTCCTGGAGGAGGGTCCCCAGAACCCTTAGAAGGGGCACAGAACGCTTTTGTCTTCTGTGATACTTTGCAAAGGGGCAGAGAGATGGGCCTCCAGCCATTCACGTGGGATGAGATGGTTGGGGTTTTTGGTAGTGAACTCATTTGGTTAGAATTCTGGCGACTTGAACAGGTGGTCTGTTTCTCATTAACTAACAGTTTCTTTCCCCAGCACCCTGCTTCTTCAGGACGAGAGGACCTAGCATTCCAGAATACTGCTTTTGGCAGAGTTGACCTTAGACCTTGTACATTTGTGACAGAAATTAGTCTTCAGTACATCCTGGACCTCCTATTTTTAACTGGCTTCTTTTCTGCTCTTTCAGCTCCCCACCCCCACCCCTCATAAATCCATTAATATTAAGGTGTTAATGACCTAATGTGTTTACCCGCTGGTCTGTGGAAAGAACAATGTTTAATGCAAAGAGTTGAGTCCCTGATGAAGGTTGTTGTCGTCGTTTTTTAGCACCTGCTGGAAATCCTAGTGGAAAAAGACCACTAACTTGGCTAACCAAATGATTTCCCTGGCAGGGAATGAACATTTCTGATAACATAATTTCAGGTGCCTCACTCTAGGTGGGAGCAGTGAAATGGAGTTTGGAGGCCTGTTCAGGCATAATCTGTGAGTGAGGGTAGCTTTCTGGTTGATGCTCTCTGGGCTTTTCCCCTTCAAGGCTGCTACTAATAATGGTTAGAATCCATTGAGCTGGGCACTGTGATAAATTCTATACATAACTATCTCATATAATCCTCATGGTAACTCTGCACTACAATTGTAACCATGTTATGGTGAAAAGGAGACTCAGAGGTTGAGTGCCTTGCCCCAAATCACCCAACTGGTGAAGGGCAGAGCTGGGCCATCTGACTGCAGGGCTTGTGTTCTTATCCCCTGTCACACCACCTGTGCTGTCTTGGATGTTGGGAACACTAAATAGCTCATAGGTGAGGACTAAGTGATTAAAAATTTCCCTTCCAAGCTGAAGCATAAGTTTTGGTCCTTGCCTCCACCTCAGATGCACTGCGGAGACTTTTGACTACTTACCTCACTGGTATTTTCCCCACTTGCCCACTTTACTTCCAACATGGGGCCAATTGCCACGTTGCCACTAAAAGCACACACCCCTGAGTGTACGCGGCTGAATGAAGCCTCTGGGGCACTCAGCTCTGTAGTAATTGTCCTGAAGTTAGGAGAGGGTAACTTTGGATCCTAGGGCTGACTCAACTCCTTCCTTTCCTGCTGGCTAGGGGAGAAATGAGAGTGTGGGAAGTGATAAGGATTTCCCAGCAACCAGACCAGGGAGCCTGAGGGTGAGTGTGTTCTTGGGATGGATGGAGTACCTTAGGCAGGGACAGTCCAGGAGAAAATGTCCTCCCTGATCCCATTTCTGGGCCTTTGCTCAAGCTGCTCCTTTTTTTTTCCCCCTGAAAAGATAACTTGCCATTCAGACTCACTCCTCTGCCATTGATTCCTATTCATCTCTCAAGATTTAGCTTTAAAGTCACTTCCTTTGGGACAACCTTACTGAACACACAATTCCTTCCCCTAAGCAGAATTACCAGTTATCCTGTGTCCTAAAGCACTTTGTTTACACCTTAGGAAAGCCCTAACACCTCTCTTAGTTGTTTTTCACCTGCTTTCCCTAACCACCCTATTTAAACTTGCAACCCCTTCCCTGAACATTCTATATGCCTCTTCCCTATCTTATTACTCCAGTGTAACATATTGTGTATTTTATTCATTTTTCTTTTTTATTGTCTGTTCCTCTCCCCACTCCATAATGTAAATTCCATGTGGGCCGGGATTTCTGTCTGTCTTATTCACCAGTGGATCCCAGCACCCAAAACAGAGCCTGGCACCTCATAGGTGCTTACTAATATTTGTTAAATGAATTAATGAATGACATGACCGTTCTAGGAATTGGGCCTCTTTTGTGCTCTCCTGGACCTGAAACTAAGTGTCCCCAGTCAGTCACCCTATAGCTATAAGGTTGCCTCAGGCCCAGTTCTCACACAGCTTTCCTTCTGCTGAGTTTTGCTTTCAGATTATATTCCTGATGACAACTTGGACCTAGTTGGAAGTACTTCCTCTCTTTTTTTAAGGCATGAGTCTCTGAATGGAAACTTCTAAAGTTTAAAGTGGAAATGTAAAGATGCTGTGCTTCTTGTGGGTGGGAAGGGGGGCTGCACTGAGAGGAAGGGACATGGATTGTCAGATGTTTTGAGGTGTTTTAGGCATTTGGTGTAAGCGTAAGTAAGAAGCAGGTGCAAGTTACTGTGCAGTAGGGAAGCGAACAGCCCAAAAGGATAAAAGATGCCGCGAATTAAGCTTCTGACCGCAAGTCACCCTTAGCCTTTTAGGCATGAGGTAGTTATCGGATTATGAATTTTATGAAAAAGCCATTGCTGAGTGCTACTTGTGTAGTACTTGACTAGTTTTATACTAGGAGAATTATACAGTGTGAGGAAACCACTACGTAACATAAAAGAAAAAAAGTTCTATTACGTTTAAATGTATTTTGAAATATCCAGAAAGAAAAAAAGGCTAGAATCCCTTAAAAGACAGGCTTGGAAGGAGTTGGGCCCCCTGTTATGGTGGTAAGTATGTGATTCTCCACCATCTGATTTATGTTAACTTCTTTGAAACTCAAGTTTGTACAAAAAACTTCTGCTCAGCCCCTTCTTCTACTAAATTTATCTCCCCAACTTCTGAACATTGGAGTGACGCAGGGCTCAGTCTGTGGACTTTTCTCCATCCAGAATCTTCCTAGAAGCACTCCTCCAGCCCCATGGCTTTAAATACCGTCTATCTATACACCTCATCACTCCCAAATTTATGTCTCTGACCCAAGCCTTTCTTCTAAGCTGCAGCTTCATTTGTCCAGTGGCCTGTTTGACATCTCTACTTGGGTGTCATATAGATATCTCAAACGTAGCATGGCCAAACAGGACTCCTTATTCCTCTCACATCCCCAGCCCCTTCCCTCAGCCTCCCCTATCTCAGTAAAATAGCACTATCATCCATTCAGTTGCTCAGACCAAGAACCTAGGGTCACCCTTGATTCCTCTCTTTCACCCGCCCCCCGCATCCAATTCGTCAGCAAGTCCTGTTGACCTGACCTTCCAGCTGTGTCATATATTCTGCCACGTCTCCATCTCCTCTGCCTATCACTCTAGTCTAAGCCACTACAAGGTTGCAATAAACATCTTTGTACAATGCTCGAGGATGGCTATAGATATAGACATACACACACATAAATATTTCTGTGGGATAGCTTTCTAGTAGGAGAACTGTTGGGTCAAAGGATATGTACATTTAAAAATGTGAATGAGCATCGCCAAAGTGACATCCAAGAAGGTTTACACTCTCACCACTGAGACTGCTTTTCCTCAGGCCCTTGCTGAGGATGGACAGTCTTTTTAATTTTTGCCAATCTGATAGGTGAAAAATAGTATCTAACTGATTTAACTTGCATTTCTCTGATCACTAGTGAGGCTGAGTATCTTTTCATGTGTGTTAGCTATGTGTATTTTTCCTGAGACTTACTCTTTAATATCCTTTGCACATTTTTCTTTTGGGTTATATATTTAATTTGTTTATAAGAACAGTATATTTATTAGGAATATTTACCCATTGCCTGTTATATAGTGCAAGTTTTTTTCTCTCTAGTCTGTCATATGTCATAACTTTGTTCATGATGTGTACCCCTCTTGTAATAAGATAAAACACACTATAAAACATTTAAAAAACATGTTCATTAGATTTGGCAATTAGGAGGTCAATGACGACATCAGTGCTGCGGGAGGAGAGAAGGCAGATTGTAGAGGGTTGGGGAGTGAGCATGAAGAAGGACTGATAAGGAATATGGTATACAGTTTGAAGAGGCTTGGCTATGATGGGAAGGTGAGAGTGTTTCTTATAGACAGTAGGGCACAGGGGACAAGAAAATGTTGTTAATTTCATTTTGTTTTAAATATAGGAGAGAGATGAGCCCATTTATGTGTAGATGGCACAGACCTTGATGAGGCAGAGTCTCTGAGGAAGCAGGAGGGTGGGGGCTCCAGATTGAAAGAGGTGAAAAGATTGGCATTAGAGAAAGGGAGGTAGCTCTCCCATTGAGACAGAGCAATATATTTTTTCCTTAATATTTGTGGCAAGCCGGCCTGGTGAAGCTGTGAAGAAGGAAGGGGCTGTGGAAGGACAGGATTTTGAGGGAGGACCCATCTGACGAGAGTGATGAGGAGTTGGAATAGCATTTGAGAGGGGTGGAAAGAGGAGCTCTTTAGAAGCATATCATCCAGATACCACATCATAGTGAGTCAAGAAAGGCTTGGATAACTTGAATTTGTCTCTGCCCCAAGTCCCAGAACCCTGTATCCATTCTCTTCAGCGGCACTCGTCAGCCCAGGTGTAGAAACAGAATGTAGACAATCTAGTTTGGGGGATTTTTCTGGGTGGCTGTGACAGAAATATAAGAAGGCAGGAGATCAGACGGTGCTGGTGGAATAGTTGAATTGATGGACCACAGTGGCTTTCATATCTGTGACTATCTAAACCTACCTTGAACTCAAGTAATTCTTAAGAGATGGAAAATTTCCATGGCGTCTACACTGTTTCTTGTTTGTAGCTCTCTCAATTCAGGCATCAGAATAGCTTTAGTATCAGTGTCTTTCAACTATTGCTTGCAACTTGTCAGAAAGCATGGGTTGATTTACTGAGGGCCTACAATGTGCCAGTTTCTAGGCTAGGTAGTGGAGAAGATAGACGATGGCCTTTTTTTTCATGGAACTTACTTCAGCAGAGGAGGTCTATGTTAAACAATGTATCACATAATCAATGATTTAATTGTAATTGTGATAAGTTCTGTGAAGTTCAGTTTTTTAGAAATCAAATCATCACATTGCTTTCTCCAACAGGTTTTACCAATTTACATTTGCCAACAAAGTATGAGAGTATCTCTTATGTCTTCCCTTTTTAAAATCGAATATTGTCTTTTTAAAATTTCTCTGAATTGATAGGCAAACATAAAAATATCTTTATTACCAGTAGGAGTGAAACTTTTTCTTTTTTATATCTATTGGCCATTTGATCTTCCTCCTTCAAGAATTATCTGTTCATGATCTTTGTCTATTGGATATTTACCTCTCCTTGTTTTTAGTAGAGGTCTCTTTCCATGTTTGAAACCATTAAGCACCCTTCTGTCTCTCCTCTCTTAGCTCTGGAAACACTAAAATATATTTTACCCAGTCTTGGACCATTCTTTTTTGATCTCCTTTGAACTTCTTTTTTTACCTACTTTGCAAATGTTGGTGTGCTTAAAGATCTAACTACATTTTTATTATTTGACCCCATAAAAGATAACATAAGTCTTCTGTTCTCCTCTCTACATCCTTTTCCCCAGAGGTAATAATATTAAATTTGTATCTCTTTCCAGACGTTTTCCATGCCTACATAAAATATTTCCTTCCTTCCTTCCTTGCTTCCTCCCTTCCTTCCTTCCTTGCTTCCTTCCTTCCTTCCATCCATCTATCCGTTTATCCTGTCTGCACTTATATGTTAAAAAATACAAATGGGGGGAGCCGGCCTGGTGGCGTAGTGATTAAGTTCGCGCACTCTGCTTCAGTGGCCCGGTGTTCTCAGGTTCAAATCCCGGGTGCGGACCTATACACCGCTCATCAAGCCATGTGTGGTGGCGTCCCATGTACAAAATAGAGGAAGATGAGCACAGGTGTTAGGTCAGGGCTAATCTTCCTCAGCAAAAAGAGGAGGATTGGCAACAGATGTTAGCTCAGAGCCAATCTTCCTCACCAAAAAAAAGAAAATACAAATGGGATCATAATATATATGTTTTGCAGTGTATTTTTTACTTAATATTTGTGGCAAGCTTTCAGTGTCAGTATATATAGAACTACTTCTTTTTTTTTTAATAGCAACATAGAATTCCATTATATGTATGTACCATAATTTATTTAATCAGTTTCTTATTGATAGATATTTAAATTGTTGTATAATTTTTTTTTGCTGGTTCAAACATTGAGCATCCTTATGATATTTTATATTTGTGTATCTACTTGAATATCAGTAGGATAAGTTTTTCAAAATGGAATAGCTCCATTAAAAAATGGTCAGCGGTGCTAAAGATTCAGGGAAGTCTAGGAAGGTAGATATAAAGACTGAGAACTGTCCATTGGATTTAGGAGGTTCTTGGTGACCTTAATGAGAGCAATTTCGGGGAGGGGTGGAATGTTAGACTTTGGTGGGTTGAGAAATGACTGGGGAGATGAGAAAGTGGAGGCAGTGAATATGGACAATTCCTTAGAGAAATTTGCCTCTGAGGAGCAGAGGGAGGGTGGTAGGGGCAGGGTTGAGATCCAGAGAATTTTTTTTGTTTTAATTTAGGAGGGATTTAGACATCTTTAAAGGCTGATGGGAAGGAAGGGATAATTGTAAAGCAAAGTCCTTACAGGGAAAAGTCCTTATGCCAGATGGGAGAGGATCCAGAATGAGGTGGAGGGATTACCCTTAAACAAGAGGAAGGACATTGCAGTAGGGAAGAACAAAAAGTGAATAGATATAGATGGAAATAGGTTTATAGATTTGGTGGCAGGGACTTGTCTGAGGGCATTTATATTTCTCTATGATGTAAGAGGAAAGGTCATCTCTTAGAGTAGGGGTTGAGGTGGGGCAAGGTTTGGGTTGAAGATTGGAGGTGCTTGAGGAAGGTTTGAAATAGTTATTGTGGCAAACAGGAGAGCAAGCTAGGACCAGGGAGGCATAGCTGGAGTGTCAGGCAGAGTTGAAGTGAGCTTGGTGACCGAGAATTCACGTTGATAATAATGTACCAGAGTGTGATTTTTTTCTCTGGTAGATCTTAGTAGTCCCAGTGCAGGCATAAAGCACAACAGTTGAGCTCCTCTAGGGTTATGTTTTTATCAGATATTTGCAATGAAGCTGGGTTTATTGAAGATATTGACAAGAGCACAGTTGAAACAGTAGAATCCAAAGTGTCTAGGAAAGGAAGTGAAGACAGGAAGGAGTTGACAGGGTGAAAGCAGAAGGGTCTGTGGAAGACTGTCTCCCACCCATGAGGTCTGAGAACTGATGTGGGGCTTGGGGAGTGAACAGGCTGCAAGGATAGGGGGTTGTAGTCAGAGTGGAGTATTTGAATTAGTGATATCAAAAGTGGAGAAGTCCTGGGTGATAAGCTCTTGGGTGTGGCTGAATATGTATGGTATTTTTGATGCCAGCTCATTCACTCAACAAATATTTATTGTGTGCATATTATGTGCCAGACAGTGCTCTGGGCACTGAAGGTACAGAGATGAACAAAACAAAGCCCCTTCTCTCATACGGCTTTCTATCTAGTGGGGGAGATTATTCATTTTTATAAAATAATAGGGCCTACTCATTGATATGCTGATTACTGAATGTGTAGTTGTATTTAGAACTAATAATAATACCAAGGTCAAATATTTACATCTATGGGATTAGGAAAGTCCATCTAGACATTTTGAGTGCCTTGCTTTATTGTAAGTTATATTAACTGAATTATGAAAATTCATATCTCCTCCCCCGCTTAGAACTTTTTAAGGTACTTTCATATGCTATGTCAGAACTGAAGATAAAACAGATATATATACATATGTAATTTGAACATTTTAGCAGTTTTAAATTTTTTATGCTTTAGTATTTTTTTTAATATTAGGACATTGCTCCTGGCTGTAGACCAGATGTTGATAATGCATGTACTAATCTTGTTCTAGGGATTTGATGTAATGTGTAAAGCAATTATGGTGAAGCAGTTTAGGAGGGAAAGAGGGCTTGTGGTACGTTAATATTTTACCTTTATTTTATATTCTCCAATTTATACCTATTCTTTTGTGTACATATACTCATGCATATATTTATTAAAATTTTATTTGGAAGAAATTAGCATTTATTTTATGTCTTATAAGCCTTAAATAACACCTTAAAATTATCTGCCACATATACAGCTCAATTTAAGTTCAACCACAGGTTATTTGATTGTGTTTAAGGTTTCTGTAGCCATAGCTAGATCACAGCGTCCCTAAAATTAAAAAAGAAACCAAATGCATGAAATCACGGTTAAGTGTGAAGATGGGCTGGATTAGTCACAAACCATCATGATTTGTCATTTAAGGGGACTGCGTGGGTGATTTTTAGGTGCTGTGGCCTGAAAGAAATGATTAGATGCTAGCTAGACTTCAGTTTAGAAATCCCCACCATCTGTGACCCTGGCAGGAGACAAGGGTCTTCCTTGTGGGGGTGCTGGTTTATCAAAGCTTGTTGACTAAGGAAAGATAGTGATGTTCCATATGGTGATGAGGCTTATTGAAAAATGACAACGTGTCGGCTCTCACCATACTTTAAAAAAAATGTTTTATGCATATAAATGATGTGGATTTTAAAACATTCTGTTCTTTTAGTGGAGGATTTTCTATCTTTTTAAGCTTTGGGGATGTTAAAGAAAGGGACTTTGGCAGAGAAGAGGAAGAACTGGCCATCCTTTGCCCCCTCAACCTCATGTGGCTCTTGTGAGCCTGCCTGGCTCATGTGAGAGGAAGCTCCATGTCTAGGTCTTGCGAGCTGGAAAGCCAAATGGGATTTGTCTTAATATATGCATTTCCCCTGTTGCCAAGGGGAGTTTTGGACACGTGGTCTCATTTTTATGATCTTTTCTACTTACATCTGTGTACCACATTTATGGAGATCTGCCTTCTAGGAATGATGGTAGGTTTAAGATGGCTGGAGTTGCTGAGGAGCAGGAAAAAAGTATCAAATCATGAAAAAAAGACCACATTTTCATGTATCCAAATAACCACTCTGCAGGAGAAATATATATGTGTTAAGACATCCAGCTTCCCTCTGGGACTTACTTTAGAGAAGTATATATTATTTTAAGTGGGAATTTCCTCAAACCATTTATGAACAGAATTTGGTGGTATTTGAAAGGCAACCGTGTAAATTTAATCTGGAGGAAAGTCCCCATCTATGACTCTGAGAGCTAACAGAAGAGATTATATTTTAGTTGCTTTCCCCCATATGCTCCTGCCATTCTTCAGAAGGGATATCCTGGATGCGGAGAATGGGTCCTTTCCCATGTGTAGAGTTGGTCTGAGCCTGTTATACCTCATCGCATGGGGAGGTCAGGGGGCTGAGAAAGTAAGCCGGACTGAGGGCCTCTCAAACATTCATCTGTTATTAGCTGAGGACTCAAAAAAAAAAAAAACTCTATCTCCAGTTCCTGAGGGTAGGATGTCCCCTTTTCCAAATACTACCATGTACGAGCAATATTATCAGAATATGAAGAGACGGTGTAGCATAGTCGTTAAGAGCTCAGGCTCTGGCACCAGACTGCCTGGGTTCAAAAACCAGACTGTCACTTATTAGGATGTATGACCTTGGGCAAGTGATTTGCTCCACGTGTGCCTTACTTTCCTCATTTGTAAAACGTGATAATATAGTACCTACCTCAAAATATGATTGTGAGGACTAAATGACTCCGTGTACATAAAGTGCTTAGAAAAGTGCTTGGTACGCAGTAAGCATTATAGAAGTGTTAACTGCTATCATCATCATCGTCATCTTCTTCTTCTTCATCAGTTGGTGGATATCTTAAAAGGAGCTAAAACTGCAAAATGCCTCAGTACATGCAAACTCCACTTTTGTAGAACCTATTTTGAAAGGGATTGTAGGAGGCAAAAGAATCTTAGTGCAAAACCAAAATCAGAATCTTGTAAAATTGAGAGCTAGTTACAGATTTCTCATTGTTAGGGGAAAATAAAAAACCACTTGGCCACCATAACACTTTTTGAGAATGGACCTCAGTTCAGACAGGCCTGGGCATGTTGTGTGCAGTGTGCATGTGCTCCATGGGAGGGCTGGTGGGGGTCTAGACCCCACCAATCATTGGGAAGCCTCAGCTGCCCTTTGGTTTTGGAGACTTGATTCTGATGACTCTACTTTGCCCCCAGTCTTGTTTGCTTTCTTTTTGATCCTGTTTTTTAAATGTATGCTATTTTTTTTATGTTTTATGAATCTTTGTAAGTCACTTAAAGTCCTGTCTGGAACAGTGAATAAATAAATATCTTTTAAACTGATCATATCAAATTACTAACATATGCTTAATATTTATGTTTGTCAGCCTACCTCCATGCAGAGAGGTTACGGTGACTTTCCATCTGGGCAAGAATACTGATTAGATTTCTCAGATTTCACAGTAAGAAGTCAAAACAGCCATATGCTTATATATTTTCCAAAGCATATGGTTAATAATAATTAAAACTAAACAGCTACCAATGTTGGGTGCCTCTCCCAGATCGGGCACTATGTTATGCCCTTTACACATGATGTATACTTGAATCCTCACAGCCTTAGGTGGGACCTCTTGTTATTAATCGCCGTTTTTATAAATGGGGAAACTGAGACTCAGGGAGGCCCAAGGTCACACAGCTAAAAAGTAGTGAAGCTATAATTTGAACGCAAGCAGCCTGGCCCCAGATTCAGTGCTTGTAGGCATTGTTTGATGTTATACTGCTCTTAATTAGAAATCTAGCACATCAGAAACCCCAAGTCCTAGTAGAAGAGGCTGTTCTGTGTTGTTAGAACATCCACAGGTCCTGCAGATTTTACCTCAGTGTTATGTCTTCAATATGCCCCTTTCCGTATCTACCGCCACTGCCCTCTACTTTGGGTTCTCATCATCTTCCCCCTGGATTTATACTACAGCCTCCTCAAATCTATATTCTGCATAACTATCAGAGTGATCTAACAAGTCCTTGCCTTACCTAACACTCTTCAGTGGTTCCCATTATCAGTGACTAATTATCCATGTTTCTGAGCATAGCATATAAAGCTCCTTCTCCCACGTGATATGAGACCCACCTGCCTCTTCCACATCCTCCCTTACAATTTACTGTCCGGTATCACTGCACTGCTTGCACATACCACGTTGCTTTATGCCTCCATGCTTTCATAAATGCTGTACACTCTACCTGGTTAACCAACTGGTATACATTATTCACAACAAGTTCATGTGCTGCTGCTGGTATCTCTTTCTAGACCCCTTTCCACAAGCTGGAGTAGTTACCCCACCTTGGTATTCTCATAATACCCTGTGGGCATATTTCTTTGATTACCATGTTCATTTATGATTATCTATTAAGTACCCCCTTCAATAGACTGTGAGCACTTTGTGGTCAGGGACTATGCATTATTCTTTTATCCTTAGCCAGCTAGCACAGCACTTAGCACATAGTTGGCCCTCCTAGCTAATGAGCATTCTGTAAACAGTACAGAATACAGAGCTCCAGCCAGGCAGAGAACTAGGATTTTGAAGGCCTCAAACCACACAGACATTCAAAGATAACTACCAGGACAGCAGAGGGAGGTCTCACAGAAGAATCTTTGGGGCTATATCCATTTACATTATTTAATCCAGGAGCCAGCAGGGGCTTAGGGGGGTGGGAGTGTGGGTCTGTATCCAAAGAGAACTTGGAAAGATCAGAGAAACCAGACTTAGCAGCTTTGCAATTTGAATCTACCTTAAATTTGTCTGACTGGCCTTGACTGAATATCTAAGACAGACACATTTTAATAAACATATTTAGAGTTGTTTTCTTGGAGGGACATCACCCTAAAATTGAAAGGAACAGTTGATAAAATAACCAACACAGTATCCCAATGTAAACATTTTATTGACTGTAAGCAATGTGGCATGCTCACTCAACTGTTACCAACCAAAAAGACGTTACCAGTTGGTACCTTTGCGCATAGGTGGCTGGATCCAAAAAAGGGGATTTATTTAGGGAAACCCTGCATCCCCGGAAGTTTTCTTTTCTACGTGGAATCTTTTTTTTTTTTTTTTTTTTTTTGTAAGTTCTGCAGACTCACCACATAACCTGTTTTGGTCTCATTTTTCTGTGCTCTAAAATCCACTCTCTTTTACCTTTAGATTTTCAAATAATTAGTTTTTTTTTCCCAAAAGGGGCTGGATTTTGCTAGTCTTTAGGGCTATACTTCACCCATGCTTTGGAAACCCACACATGTAATAGGTATTAATTCTGACAGTGCGTTAGATTGGTCTGCTTCAGATACTGTAATTGCCTTGGTCGCAATTAGTTAACAGAGTCCACTTTGGAATGGACCTTATGGCAGCACAAATCCTTATTCATTGCGTTGCCCTTCTTGCATCGGGACAACTGCATTGCAGTCATCAGGATGGTTTATTCTTTCCTAGTTAACGTGCATCATAACTATATGCAAGCAGAATCACGATAACATATGGCGATTTGTAAGAATGGTTTCCCTTCACCCTCCTTTTAGCAAAGGGTTTCCCAACTTTTTTGATCATTCTCTCTTACCACCAAAAATTTTGATCACCCTTATATACATATGTTTATTTATAAACTATATATTTACCACTGTACTGTTATATATTATAAAGCATTCACAAAAATGAAATAGAGGATGAGAGATGAAATAAACACTTTAAAATTAATTTTAATATTAATGGTTTAATAACCTTTGCTCTCATTTTGTTGAGAGCAGTGACATTAGGTGTGCTTCATTTAAAGAAAATCTTAGTTTATGATACAGCTACTTGGAGTTTATGATACAGCTACTTGGAGCTATGATACAACTGATTCTAAGTTCTTTTTATTTTTATACTTGATTTTAATGACTGTCATAGCTGAAAAAGATACTTCACAAAACATGTACATCTAAAAATAAAAGAAGTATATCTTTGGATGCACTTACTAAATAATTATACTCATATTATAGTTCCAGGAAACAATTATACAAATGTTTTGGTGCTGTTCCATCTTCCTTGCTCTAAGCATGCTAACTTCTCACGTTTTTAACAAATGATTCAAAACTTACTGAAATTCTTCATTTGGAAGAGTTGGAAGATAAAACACATCTTTTAGGCAACAAAATTAAATGATAATGGAAACTTTTTTTTTTAGATTCCACATATAAGTAAGATCATATGGTATTTGTCTTTCTCTGTCTGACTTATTTCACTTAGCATAAAAAACAAGCTCATGGACACAGAGAACATATTGGTGGTTGCCAGAGATGGGGAGGACGGAGGTGGGCAAAATGGGTGAAGGGGATCAAAAAGTACAAACTTCCAGTTATAAAATAAATAATTCATGAGGATGTAATGTCCAGCATGGTGACTATAGTTAATAATACTGTATTGTATACTTGAAAGTTACTAAGAGAATAAATCTTAAAAGTTCTCATCACAAGAAAAAAATTCCATAACTATGTATGGTGATGGATGTTAACTAGACTTTTGTGGTTATTATTTTGCAATATATACAAATATCAAATCATGTTGTACACCTGAAACTATTATAATGTTGTATGTAAATTATACCTTAATAGAAAAAATAATAATGGAAACATTTTCAAATCTACTCTGTATTATTTATTCTCTATTAAAAAAACTTTTTGATATAAAACATTTTACTGTTTGAATGCATTTAAAGTCTCCTACTGCCTTATAGGTGTTCTGCGATTGTACAACTTCTGATTACAAGAAGGTTTAGTTACATTTAATCTTAAAAATTTTAAAACCAATTTTATTGAGGTATAATTTACATGCAATAAACTGTACATATTTAAAGTATACAATTTGATAAATTTTGACATCTGAATAACCGTAAAACCATCACCAAAATCAAGACAGTAAACATATCCATGACCTTCAAAAGTTTCCTTGTACCATTTTGTAATCCTTCCTTCCTGTCCCTCACTGTACCCTGTAACCCCTGATCTGTTTTCTTTTCTCAAATATCTTTTCATTGCCCCCATTTCCTTTAGTGACTCCAGTTATATGTATATTAGGCAGCTTAATGTTGTTCCATGGCTCATTAATGCTCTGTCCTTTTTTTTCAGTCTTGTATCTTTCTGTTTCATTTGGATAGTTTCTATTGCTATGTCTTCAAGTTCACTAATCTTTTCTACTACTATGTGTAATCTGCTGTTAATCCCATCATGTGTATTTTTCATCTCAGATATTGTAGTTATTATCTCTAGGTTTGATTTGGGTCTTTTTTATATTTCCATGTCTTTAATTTTTTGAAATATGGAATACAGTTATAATAACTATTTTAATGACTTTGCGAATTCTAACATTTGTGTCAGTTCTTGGTCAGTTTTTGATTGATTTTTCTCCTCATCATGGACTATATTTTCCTGCTTTTTTGTGTGCCTGTTAATTTTTTATTGGGCACCAGATATTGTGAATTTTACCTCATTGTGTGCTGTGTATTTTTATATTACTATAAATGTTCTTTAGCTCTGTTCTGGGATGCACTTGAGTTACTTGGAAACAGATTGATCCTTTCAGGCTTTGCTGTTTGGATTTGTTAGGACCAGAGCAGTACACAGTCTAGAGCTAATTATTTCCCATTATGGAGGCAAGACCCTTCTGAGTACTCTGCCCATTGCCCTGTGAATCATGAAGTTTTCCAGTTTAGCTGGTGGAACAGGCACTACTCCTGGCCCTGTGTGAGTGACAGGCACTGTTCTTTTGAATCCTTACAGTTGGTTCTTTCCCTTGCCTAGGGTAATTTCCTCATAGGCATGCCATGCACTGATCAGTCCTTTGCCGAATATTTGAGGCGGACCCTCTGCAGCTCTCTGAAGGTCTCTCTCTGTGCAGCTCTCTCAGGTACTCTGTCCTATAAACTAGCCACCTGGGTTTTCCCAGATTCCCAGCTCTTACACCTCAATTCATGGAGTTCACCAGGCTCTGCCTGGGTTCCTCCTCCCTGCACCATGCCTGGAAACTGTCTCAAGACACTGAGCCTAGAAAATCAGAGGGATCACCCTATTTATTTCTTGTCTCTCAGGCATCACAGTCCTTCATTGCCTGATGTTCAGTGTCTTGAAAACCACAAGTTGCTTCATGTGTTTTATCCATTTTTTGGGGGGGAGGAGGGGACTTGTTTCAGGCAGGGTGGAAATCCATCCATTCTTTGTTACTCCATCTTGGCCAGATGTAGAAGTCCACTGACATTTTATAATCCCAAATTTCCGTGACCAGTTATAATTTGTAGCCCAATTTCAATACTAATCTTTAAAAAATGTAGACACCATCAGTTCTAAATATCAATGTTCAAAAGTATACAGAATCTGACATGCAGTAGTGTAAATCTTCTCACATCACTAATCAGTTTCTTTGTAAAACATAGTACATTTGCTTGACAATAGCAGTTTAATTCAGGGCTTCTTGGTTAAACTAATATCCCTTGAAAGACTCTGGTTCACTTTTTCATGTTCAATGAGGTATAAATTTTACCCAAATTGTCCATTGTCCTTGGCCCAAACAGCAAAATGTTTTTATCATATCACTTTGGTAGGACATGACTGATAATACAATAGAATTTATATGCAAAATCATCACATAATTACTACTTATAAGTTTAAAGGAATAATTTAATACCAGTTCAACCTTTTTGCCCTTGAGCATGCGTCAATTTTTCTGAAATTCTTCTGTCATCTCTAAAGTTGTTAGCATAGTTTTTCACTTAAAAAAAAATGCCTGAAACTTTAAATGGCGTCTAGATGCAGTTGAACTCAAAATTCATTTCTGTTCTTTAAAAGAAAATAAATGTCATTTCACAGTACCCAGTTAAGTCTTAAAACACAAATGCAGATATAAAAAAAAATAAAGTTAGCTAACACTTAAAGAGCATTCTCTCTGTTCACATTACTTTCAGCACTTTACATATTTTTAAAACTCGTTTAATCTTTATAACAAGCCCAACATGGTAGGTACAGTTACTATCCTCATTTTACAAATGAGGAAATTGAGGCACTGAGAAGTGTAGTAACTTGCCCAAGGTCACACAGCTAGTAAATGGTGAAGTTGGGATGCAAATTCAGACAGTCTGGCTCCAGAGTCCATGCTCTTAACCATGACATCATACTGCCTCAGGAAAACAAAAACACTTTCTCTCAGCTCTATTACCACTCTTCAGTTTCTGTGAGTTTAAGTTTAAACATATAAATACAAATAGATTTCTGAGTGAAGACATTTAGTAAACATTTACTGAACTCATACTGTGTATCAGACACTGTGCTAAGTAAGTTCCTGGGGGTATGAAGTCCAGATACAGTGCCTGCCCTCAAGGAAGTCACATCTGGTAGAAGGTTCTAGTCTGAGCATGAGTATTACCATCTTCACATTTGTATGTGCACTGCATGTTTGGGAGAGAGAGGGGTACCGATGTGCTCAACAAATTAAACACAGCAAAATCTGTTTTATTTGCTGCTCAGTACAGGGATGTTATTTGGTGTTTTTCTAATTCACATCAGTTTCCATTTTGGGAACACCAACAATGATTTTTAAGCTAAGTACTAGTCTTAGAAGGAATTCTATGTTTTTATAATCTTTTTTATATTCTAGGCCCTTGCCCAAGGTCATATAACTAATAAATAGCAGAGCTAGGATTTGAACCCAAGTCTGTCTTACACCACTATATTCATTATTCCATGCTTCCTGTCAGTTTGGCCCAGTTTTTCATTTTTAAAACTGGTCTTCAGAATTTAAAATAATTTGAGTTAGTTCTTCCCACCCCTTCTTGAAAACTAGCTATGTTAGTTTTAATACTCATTTATTAATTATCTCCTAATCTATAGAAATAGGATATAAATTGGGTATATCCATTTGAAAATATAATTCTACATATGTTCATTATTATATCAAGCTTATTGTGTTGTTCAACTTGTCTATGTATTTACCAATTTTTTTATCTACTTGTACTATCAATAATTGAAAGGGTATGTTAACCTCCCACTTTGGTGGTAGATTTTTCAGTTCCCCCTTGCTTTTGTAAGTATTTGCATTAAAATATTATCCTGAATTTTGAACAATAAATGTATATAATTTTCTAACTAAACAAACCATCTTTTCTAAGATATATTCTTGTGGGCATGAGGTCCCACAAGGATGCTATATTAAGATATTTCATCTGAGTCTTGACACCCCACGACTAACATGGAACAAATTGTCCATCAGAGCTCGGATTTAGACACTCCTGTTACCTGAGCTGTGGTCTTCTACTCAGTAGATAATCCTTGCCCTTTTGATTGCACATCTGTGATTGAATTTCAATGAAGGGCGTTAAGTTTCCTTGGGCTTTGGTTTCTCCACTAAACCCTAGTATCTGTCTAGGGTGAATATGAAAGGTCACAGGTTTTCTAACTTCAAATCTGTCTGGTTTTCTTATTTGTGCCTTCATTATTTTTCTGAGTTATATTTTTCGAAATGTGATGTACCATTTACCATAAAAATATATCACTTAACTCATTGCATATGAAAACATTATTTTTATTCCATATTTTCCTTTTTGAGTTTCTAGAAAATATTCTATCCTATGGTATGGGTTGGTGGTGGTGGTGGTGAGGCAGATGGCAGATAACTTCTTATCTTTAAGAAGTTAATGATAGATTTAGTACAATTATGTTTCTTCTTTGACCTCTAAGTTATTAAGAAGTGTCTTTAAATTTCCAAAAAGTATTGGGATTAAAAATTATCTTTTGTTATTAACTTCATATTTAATTTCCTTGGGGTCAGAGAACATGGTCTGTATGAGAATGATTTCTTTGAAATTTACTGAGACTTACATTATAACCGAGTACAGTGGTCATTTGGGGGGGTAAATGTTTCATATCTGCTTGAAAAGAACGTGATTCTCCAATAGGATATAGAATTCTACATGTATCCATTAAATCAAGCTTATTTTGTGTTTCAACTTGTCTATATACTTACTAATTTTTTATTTGCTTGTATTATAAGTAATTGAAAGAGATTCGTTAATCTCCCATTTTGATAGCCAATTTTTCAATTTATCTCTCTAGTTGTCCTTAATCTTCCTTTATATATTTGGAGGTGTTTTATTAGTGCAAACAGGTTTATTTACTCTATGTAGTAATCTTCTTTATCCTTTATAATACTTTTATTGTCTTGAAATTTTATATTTTGGATATTATTTAGATTTTAGTTTTTAGATATAATTTTTATTTTTTAGATATTAATATAGCTACCTATAAAATACCAAATTTTCTTTTGGTTAGGATTTACCTGGTATATATTTCCCCATCTTTTTACTTTTAATCTTTCCTGTCCTTAGGTTTTGGGTGTGTCCCTTGTAAAATAGCACATAGCTGGAGTTTTACATTTTATCCAGTCTGTTAATCCCTGTATTTTAAAGAGTGAGTTTTGCTCCTGTATGTTTTTTGTGTTTATTAATGTATTGGAGCTTGTTTTTACCATCTTACCTTTTGCTTTTTATTTGTCTCATTTTTCTATGCTTTCTTTTTCTCCTTGACTTTAAATTTTTTTTCTTATTCTGTTTTCTTCTCCCCACTACTAATTCTGCAAGATCCCATCTCCAGTAAGCTGGCTGGTAACAGGGTTAGTGTTGGAAACAGCAGCAACCCATGGTTGAAGGTAGGGCTGGAGGTGGGATGTGGCTTTTCTGAAAGGAGTCAGATTGGCAACTGATGGGGGAGAGGAGGCAGGGAGCTGATGGAGGTCATGGCTGATGGACTCTAAAAACATTTTTTTTTTACAAGTGTGAGACAAGGATGTCTCATGGGATTGGAGGAAAGAGAAGTGGGAGTGTGAGATGAATGAAGGCTTAAAATAGAACCCAAAGGGACTAGGTTAGGGAACTGAACTAAGGGCAAGTAAAAAGATCTGTGGATGACAATGAGGGTCCAGCTGAGGTTGGAGACCAGGAATTATGCAGGACGTGGGTATAGGAGCAGACAAGGCAGACCTTAGCATTGGTACAGGTTTGAGATTTTGATGGACAGTTGTGGCAGAGGGATGAAGGTACATGGATATGGGAGATACTGGTGAGAGTGGTACAAATGTTGAGCCATCTGGAGTCCAGGATGGGTAGGAAAGGAATAAAGATCAGCAGGAGGCAAGTAGACCAAGAGAAAATGGAGGGTGGGCTGAAGACTATGCTCTTGATCAGGTTGAAGAACGGTACAGTGGGAGTGATCTGTGATTGGAAAGTAGGCATCCTTGAATTTAAGATTTCAGAGTGGGGAAGTTCTGGTTGGCCAAGTCCATGAGTGAAAAATAAAGGGAAGATATATAGTATAAGCAGTTCTGTTTTCTTTCTTTCTTTTTTTTTTTTATGAGGAAGATCAGCCCTAAGCTAACATCTGATGCCAATCCTCCTCTTTTTTTTTTGCTGGGGAAGATTGGCCCTGAGCTAACGTCCGTGCCCATCTTCCTCTACTTTATATGGGACGCCGCCACAGCATGGCTCAACAAGCAGTGCATCGGTGCATGCCCGGGATCTGAACTGGTGAAGCCCAGGCCACTGCAGCAGAGCGCGCGCATTTAACCACTTGCGCCATCGGGCTGGCCCCTTGCAGTTCCGTTTTCTTATGGTGTTATCTTTATCTCCTCGACAATGTTCTTACTTCCCTGCCCTTTGATATTACATATCAAAAGTACTTGTGCCAATATAACCGTCTCATCACAGAACTCTGCTGCATCTCCACAAGCACCAGTTTTCTAATAAATTTGGTTTTGTTCTCATTCCCATTGTGCCTGTGCCATCCTTGGTCTTCAGCTGCCAGGTAGTTGGTGATACCTATTTCGTCCGGGAGCCGCTGATTTTTTGGCCAGTGCTTCAGCCATAATCACATGTATGGGAATTCATTTCCACAATGCTTTTGATTGCTCTGTTCAATATTTTATAATTGCTTTGGCTGTGATCCTGCCTGGAGGGAGCCAGTAGAGCACTAGCTCTAGAATCAGATTGCCTGGGCTTGAATCCCAGCAACTTCATTTAGTTGCTGTTTATTTTGGGGCAAGTTAACCTAACCTCTCCTGAGTCCTCATCTATAAAATGGGGATAATAATAGTACCTCACTCTCGGGGTTGTTGTGAGGATTCAAATAGTTAATATATGTAAAGTACTGGTTGCCTGGCGTATAGTAAATTCTCAATAAATGGACCTGTTGGGGTGATGATGACAGTGATGATGATCAACAATAGTGGTGGCATATGCAACACTATGTGCCAAATATTGTGTTAGATGTTGGGCCAGACACGTAGAAGAATATTGAAAGAGTCCTTGTTCTCATGGAGAATATATATTCTCCTTGGGGATAAAAGCTAAGAATTCTTCCTCAAGACTACCTAAGAAAGGGACTGTGAAAGAGGTTTAGTGTCTTACACTTCAGTAAAGGCCAGGAAATAGCCAAGTCGAGAAAATGTTGAGGTTTCAGGAACCTATATAGTTTGCTCTATTGTTTATACTCTCTATTGTCCTATAGGTAGTTAGTAAAAAAAAAAAATTCAAGTGAAAAGGACTTGTGGTCTAGTTTCAAGAGAGAGCACAAAAGGTATGTATAATCCTCATTTCCTTTCTCACTATGTCTATCCTGGGCTCTTTGACTCCCATGACTCCAAATCTATATTTTCAGGTACGGTCTCTCTTCCAACTACTCCTGGGCCGAATTCCCTGCATATCCTGTATGCAGCACAAACTCAGTATGACTAAAGTGAAACTTCTTGCCTTACTTCCAAACCTGTTTCTTCTCTTATAGCCTTTATCACTGTTAGGACTATCACTAGCCAGTCAATTGTTTAACCTAGACATGTGAGGTAGGCATCTTTGACTTCTTCTTCATCCTCTCAATCAGTCACTCCATTCTGTCGATTTTACTTCTCAAACCTCTTCTCTGTCCCTTTGGCTTGCTGCCCTGGTTTAGGCCTGCCCTGTAGCAGATTTGGTGAGTATGTGTGGTCCAAACATGTGTTCCAAACATTGTGATTGGCCCTTTAACACACATTACTGTATTTCATTTTCTTGACAACTTTGTGAGGTAGGTCATTTTGTAGTTGAGAAACTAGAGGGTGACAGAAATAAAATGACTTGTCCAGTTGGTTAGAGGCACACTTAGTAAACCTAGATTATCTTTTGTCTGGACGATTGCAATAATCCCCCGTCTCCTTTGAATTTTCTTTTTTGATATTTAAAAGTAAAACATATTCATAAAGGAATCTTTTTGGATGACATGCCTACCCAGACTAGGGAAACTAAAGAAAAAATAAACAAGTGGGACTTTATCAGATTAAAGAGCTTCTACAAGACAAACGAAACCAGAATCAAGATGAACAGACAACCCACCAGCTGGGAGAGAATATTTGCAAAACATATATCTGACAAGGGGTTGATCTCCATAATATATAAAGAACTCATGCAACTGAACAACAAAAAACAAACAACCCGATCAAAAAATGGGCAGAGGAAATGAACAGACACTTCTCCAAGAAGATATACAGATGGCCGATAGACACATGAAAAGATGTTCAACATCACTAATCATCAGGGAAATGCAAATCAAAACAACACTAAGATATCACCTCACGCCCATTAGAATGGCTATAATCACCAAGACAAAAAACAACAAATGTTGGAGAGGATGTGGAGAAACAGGAACCCTCATACACAGCTGGTGAGAATGCAAACTGGTGCAGCCTCTATGGAAAATGGTATGGAGATTCCTCAAAGAATTAAAAATAGAGATGCCCTATGATCCAGCCCTCCCACTGCTGGAAATCTATCCAACGAACCTGAAATCAACAACCAAAGAGGCTTATGCACCCCTATGTTCATTGCAGCATTATTCACTATAGCCCAGAAGTGGAAGCAACCTAAGTGTCCCTTGAGTGACGATTAGATCAAGAAGATGTGGTATATATACACAATGGAATACTACTCAGCCATAAAAAAAGACAAAATCCTCCCATTTGCAACAACATGGATGGACCTTGAGGGTATTATGTTAAGTGAAGTAAGCCAAAAAGAGAAAGACAAACACTGTATGATCTCACTCGTATGTGGAATATAAACCAACACATGGACAGAGAAAACTGTATTGTGGTTACCAGGGGCAATGGGAGTGGGGGTTGGGCACAAGGGGTGAAGGGAGACATATATATGGTGATGGACAAACAAAAATGTGCAACCCAAAATTTCACAATGTTATAAACTATTAAAACATCAATAAAAAAGTAAGACGTATTAAAAAATGAGCTATGTAAAATAACAAGTGAAAGTTGTCCTCTCCCAATTTTACTCCCCAAGAGAAACCAATGATAATGGTTTTTCTTCTAGACCTTTTTCTTTGCATATACAAATGTATGGATACATACCAAAGAGATCATTCAGTATAGTCCTACAACTACTTTTTTTTTTCATTCAAGGACGTATTTTCATACAGATTCACCAAATTTTTTTAATGGATGCATAGTATGCCATTATATGCAAGTGTTATTTACATATGAAAATACGTACGTATTTGAGAGTTATAAAGTCTGGCCCCAACCTATCTTTCCTACCATTCTCCCCGACCAACAAACCTATACTCTGTTCTATAAGGCAAAATCCACCTCTTCTGTGAAACCTTTCATATATACAGCTCTCTCCCCTCTCTGTGCAAGATAGAATTAGTTACTTCCTTCTCTAAGTTCTCACAGTACTTAATTTATTATCTTCTGATAGCACTTAGTACATTGTACTGTGTTTATATGTATCTGTCTCCTCTCCTAACTCTGTGAACTTCTTAAGGACAGGAACTGTGTCTTACACAGCTCTGTATCTCCAGCACTTTGCACAATGCCTGTCAGAGTGGGTGCTCAACAAATGTGTGTGAAATGGGTGAAGATATTCTTGAGGTAGTGTTCGCAGTAAGAACTTTGGGAGATAGAGTAGGTGGTGGAAGTTGTGAAGTGGAGCAGAAAGCTGAGTGAATCCTGGGCACATGGAAGCTGCTCAGGAAAGGAGAAGTGGGCTTCACTGGCTGGAGTCCCCATGTGATTTTCTCCTCCACTACAGAGACCAGCTGTCTGATTATTTGGCTTAATAGACTTGGGACTTGAAAATATTTAACGTTCATTTAAACATTTAAAGTTGAAAATAGGATGATTGAGGATCCACTTGCTGGAGTGGGAGTTTGTCTCAGCTATTCTGTACTCTTTCCAGAATAAGATGCCTATGCTGAAAGACACAACTGTTTCCCTTTTCTTCTTGAAAAATCAAAGCCTCTTTATTTGCAGGGCAGGATTCAGGTGGGCGTATGACTGGTAGAAAGGTCAGATACTTCGATGTTGTCTCTTTAGCCTGGCTCAAGGGGGAAGTAGCCTACCCAAAGGCTCAAGGGCTGTGGGCTTACTCTGGAGTAAATTATGTGTGTGAAATTAGTTCTTATCTTATTTCAGGCAACTCTGGTAGCTCTCCTGGTCTGATTGCTTTGAAGAAAGAATAGTAGAGGAAAAAATAGAATAAATCATGTCGGAGATACTTGACCTCTCTTTTCTGTCTGACATGGAAAGGGATTTGATCCTCAGTGTTATACAACGAGATGAGGAGCTCCGGAAAGCAGATGAGAAAAGGATTAGGTAAGACTCCCAGAAAAAGCATGGGTTCCCAGGCCTTTGACCAATGATATCTGGACTTTTCCTTATACCTCTCATCTGACTTTCAGAGGAACTTGTATGTGAGGTTTACAGCCCCTCATTGAGTGAGGTTGAGCTCTGAGGTTGTTGCTTTCACAGAACCAAATAGTCTTACTGTCTCTACCCCTCAAGCCCTCTCCATCCAGCTTATGCAGATTCTGAATCCACTTGTCCTTCTCTTTTTGGTCTTGGCAGGCGACTGAAGAATGAGTTACTGGAGATGAAAAGGAAAGGGGCCAAGAGGGGCAGCCAACACTATAGCGATCGGACCTGTGCCCGGTGCCAGGAAAGCCTGGGCCGTTTGACTCCCAAGACCAACACTTGTCGGGGTTGTAATCACCTGGTGTGCCGGGACTGCCGCATCCAGGAAAGCAATGGTACCTGGAGGTGCAAGGTGTGCGCCAAGGAAATGTGAGTGTCGCCTATGGCTGAGTAGAGAGGAAATGAGGCCCCAGGTGTGGTGAGACTTTCTCCCCTCGGCCTTTGTTGGTTGAATGACAAGGGCCATTTTTCATCCATATGTCATTTTCTTTCATTCCATCCCAGAGAACTGAAGAAGGCAACTGGAGACTGGTTTTATGACCAGAAAGTGAATCGCTTTGCTTACCGCACAGGGAGTGAGATAATCAGGATGTCCCTGCGCCGCAAACCTGCAGGTACCAGACCTGTCTAGAAATGGTTCCTTGAGGTGCTTGATCTCAGTGATAGATCCTCTGGTGTGGAATCCTAGTGTATTCTTTTTTTTTTTTTTTTTTTTAATTTTATTTATTTTATTTTTTTCCCCCAAAGCCCCAGTAGATAGTTGTATGTCATAGTTGCACATCCTTCTAGTTGCTGTATGTGGGACGCGGCCTCAGCATGGCCGGAGAAGCGGTGTGTCGGTGCGCGCCCGGGATCCGAACCCGGGCCGCCAGCAGCAGAGCGCTGCGCACTTAACCGCTAAGCCACGGGGCCGGCCCTCCTAGTGTATTCTTAACTGGTGGTGTCTTCACTCCATGGGCTCAGCCTGTTTGTGGGGAATGTAAAGATTGTATTGCCATCCCTTCTGCAAGTGTGATGTGTTTCCGTTTCCCCACTCGTCATCACCACTCTGCCGTGCTTTTGTTTGTTTTGAAGTGAATAAAAGAGAGACAGTGGGACAGTCCCTCCTTCATCAGTCACAGATGGGCGATATCTGGCCAGGAAGAAAAATCATTCAGGAGCAACAGAAGGAGCCCAGGTAAGAACCAAGCAATCATTTAAAGAAATGCTACATGTCCCTTTAATTCTATTATTTTTTTACTTTCTTCTATTTATAAAATAATAAGTATTCATTGAAGGAAAATTTGGAAAGTACAGAAAAGAATAAAGAAGGAGGAAAAAAAATTCCTAATCCTACTACCCACATGTAAACATTAACATTTTGGCATATTTACTTTGTTCTTTATAAAAACAATTTGAAGATAAATAAAAATAACACCTACTCATTATTAAAAATTTAACCAGTATAGGAAATAATAAAGAAAACAACAAATCACCCAAATTCCTACTACCCCAGTATTCACATTCTGTGAAAATTATTTTAGATATCTTTTGTGCATATATATATATAGACAGAGGGATGGGTGGATGGATCGACTGAAAAACCTTTATAATATTGGATCATAATGTATTAAATTAAAAACATTCTGTTCAATTTTGCTTGAATTTAACAGAATAAAACACTGAAATAAAATTGAAGAATTGCTAGTATTCAGGCAAATGTTTCTTTGCCATAAAAGATATTAGTCATTAATATCCCTCTAAGTTTAAGAAAAAATATTATGAAAACCATTGAGCAGTTAGTCATTTTTTTCTAGTGTCTTTTTGGTAACAATCTTATTGAGATATAATTACATATCACACAATTCACCCATTTATAGTGTACAATGCAATGGTTTTTAGTATATTCACAGAATTGAGCAACCACCACCTAAATTGATTTTAGAACTTTCATCACCTTAAAAAGAAACCCTGTACCCTCTAGCTATCATTCCCCCCAACCTTCCTATCCTTTACCATCCCTAAGCAATCACTGATCTACTTTCTGTCTCTATTTTCCTATTCTGGACGTTTTATTTAAATGGAATCATACAACATGTGGTCTTTTGTAACTGTCTTCTTTCACTTAACGTACTGTTTTCAAGGTTTATCCACGTTGAAGCATGTATCAGTACTTCATTTTCTTTATTGCCAAATAATATTCCATTATATGTATATACCACATTTGTTTATCCATTCATCTGTTGATGGACATTTGGGTTGTTTCCACTTTTTGGCTATTATAGTTAATGTTGTTCTGAACATTCGTTATGAGTTATTGTGTAGACATATGTTTTCATTTCTCTTAAGTAGATACCTAGGAGTGGAGTTGCTGGGTCAAATGGTCATTTAGTCATTTTTTAAATCTACCTGTTTCAATATTAAACATCAGTGGACTCTCTGCTATGAAAGAGGAGGAGATTGGCTTTCTTACACTTCCTCCCAACTATTTTCCCTACTCCCACTTTTTATTACTCAAATTATTTTTACTTTGTCAGGACTTAAAACATTTACATTCTGTTATGCAACCATAAATCATCTGCTTGTTTTATCTATTTAGTTAGTTTTAGTTCGTGTTTAAAAGGATTGTATGCTTACAGCCAGGCCTTGGACCGTAGTTTCTCTCTATTTCTGAATTCTTTACTTTGATTTATTTCTTGGTTGTCTGGATTTTATCATTGAGAAGTTCCTTCAAGAAGGGCTAACGGGGGCCGGCCCTGTGGCTTAGCGGTTAAGTGTGCGCACTCCGCTACTGGCGGCCGCACACCGATGCACCACTTCTCCGGCCATGCTGAGGCCGCATCCCACATACAGCAACTAGAAGGGTGTGCAACTGTGACATACAACTATCTACTGGGGCTTTGGGGAAAAAAAAAAAAGGAGGAGGATTGGCAATAGATGTTAGCTCGGAGCCAGTCTTCCTCAGCAAAAAGAGAAGGATTAGCATGGATGTTAGCTCAGGGCTGATCTTCCTCACAAAAAAAAATAATAATAAAAGAAGAGCTAACAGGTACTATATTTATTTCATTCTTTCATCTTAAGAATGTCTCCTAGTACCTTTATACTTGAACAATATTTTGGATATTATATTCTTAGGTCACGCTTTCTTTCCCTCAGAATGTTGTAGCCATTACTCCATTGGCTTCTGCCACTGAATGTCACTGTGGAGAAGTCTGAGGCCAGCTAGCCTCTTGTTTTTCTCCCTTGTAGGTAATTTACTCTGTGTGTGTGTGCGTGTGTGTGTGTGTATGCATGCCTGAAAAATTCCTTTTATTTTTCTTGAAGTGTAGTAACTTAACAAGGATGTATCTCAATGGTGATCATCCTGTATCATTTTTGCCTAATATGAGGTGTATCCTTGATGAGTTCTTTCTTCATTGCTGGAAAATTTTTCTGTATTGTAACCTCTGAACTCTTTTTCTGTTTCATCAGTTAAGTTCTCCACCTCAAGGACATTGGATTTCTTTATCCTCCATTTCTGTCCTTTTCTTTAACTATCAAATGCAAGAGAAAAAGAGAAAGATGAAAGCAATTAACCATGATTAGCGCAACCCTTTCCTCTGTGTTACTTTGATTTTCAGCCATTTTCTTTCTTCCCCTCCTTCCCTTTTTCCCTCTCTCCCTTTTTGCTGTATCTAATTTACTTATTTGAATGAATTATCATGTTTAGGTTTTAATTTGTTCTTTGCTCTCAATCTTCCTTTTTCTCCAATTTTGTTGTTTTATCATCTTGTATTTGAGCTCTTGTGCTTTATCAATATATTCTTAAGTTCTTCTGTAGTCTAAAGCACTCGCAAGAAATCTGCTTCTTTTTCTAGGGTTATATTCTACTCCAGAATGGGTTCTTTCTCCATCTTGCAAGTTGTTTCTATTTCTCCCCACCCCATGGCTTATTTATATATCTGCCTGACCATTTCTTTTCATTTTACTGCTGTTTAACATGGGAAGGTCTGCCCATGTCTTTTGTTTGCTCTGATACAGTGTGTGTGAATTCTTCTTGACAGCCTTCTCACCTCAACTTGAAACAATTTATCTCTTCCCCCCACCCAACTATACTTTAGTTTAAGGATAGACTATTCCTTACTTTTTTATTACATTTTTTTTTATTGAGGTAATGTTGGTTTCTATGTACTTCTTTTTCGTAACCTGAGGGGAGGGGCAAGAGGCACCTTGGGGGTCCTGGGTTTTGGTCTCCTGAAATTCTCTTAAGGGTCTGGGCTCACTCAGTCCAGCTCTGGATGCGTCCTCTAGCTCATACCAGTGCCCTGAGAGATGACATACTCCAGCAGTCTCATCTGCCTTTGTTGGGGTCCCCCAGTGATACCTGGGGCCACAAATCTCGAGGACTTTTGTTTTCCTTAACTTATCCCAGGACTTACATAGTCTGCACATCTCCACATTGGAAGGAGTTTTTCTGAGCTAAATCTTCTGTTTTCTTAGCCGTGACTTTTTGAACTTTATGACTTGATGCTTTACTCCTTTCCTCATTTGGTTGCTGCTGGTGAATTTTTGGCTTTTTATTTGTGTTTTTTTCCTAACTTTCCCTCAACCAAAGAGAAATGACTTAATCACCTGTTATATGATTGTTGAAAAGCAATATAGAAATATAAAATGAGTTCCCAGTAACCTCACTGCTTCTGCCCCGGACAATTATTGTTAATAGTCGTTAATAGTTTTGGTGTATGGACTACCAGACTGTCTAAATGTACAAATATGGGTGGGATTCTCAAATTTTTAACTTCTTTTTTAAAGAGGATCATATCATATACGTGTTAAGGAAAAAAAATGAAAAAGAACTTTAAAAAAATAATACAGATAATCCAATAGAAAATGGGCAAAAGATTTGAATAGACATTTCCCCAAAGACAATATACAGATGTCAAATAAGCACGTGAAAAGATGCTCAACATCATTAGTCATTAGGCAAATGCAAATTAAAATCACAATAAAATACTATTCTATACCCACTAGAATGGCTAAAATTGAAAAGACAGGCCATACCAATTGTTGTTGAGGATGTAAAGCAACTGGAATTCTCATACACTGCTGGTGGGAATGTACAACAGTGCAGCCACTTTGAAAAACAGTGTAGTAGTGTCTTAACAAGTTAAATGTGCACCCACTTTGTGATTCAGCCATTCTATTCCTAGATATTTACTCAAGAGAAGTGAAAGCATATGTTCATACAAAGACTTGTACATGAATGTTCGTAGCAGCTTTATTTGTGATAGCCAAAACCTAGAAACAGCCCACATGTCTATCAACAGCTGAAGGGGTAACTGTGGTTTGTTTATACAATGGAATGCTATTCAGCAGTGGAAAGAAATGAACTACTGATATATGCAACAATATGATGAATCTCAAAGTAATCATGCTGAGTGAAAGAAGCCAAACGAAAAAGGAGACATACTGTATAATTCTGTTTATATAAAATTCTAGAAAATGCAAGCTAAATTTTAGTGACAGAAAGCAGATCAACACTTACTTGGGGACGGGGCAGGGAGGGAGGGATGGATTACGAAGGGGCACGAGGAAACTTTTGGGAGTGATAGATGTGTTCACTAACTTAATTGTGCTGATGGTTTCCTAAGTGTATACATGTGTCAAAACTCATCAAATTGCACACTTAAATGTGCAGTTTATTTATGTCAGTTATAACGCAAGGTGTAAAAGGAAAAATTATAGACAAATATAATATCTTTCCATGTCAGCACCAAGGGTATACCTCATTCTCTTTGCTGTCTGTACAGTGTTTCGCTGTATGTAGGTACTGTGAGTTTATCCACACGGCCTTGAGTGGGTGACTCATCTATTCTAGGTGATGAGGGCCCCTTTTTCCTTTGTGGGTAAGGATAAGAATGGCTTTTATTTCCTGAACGTGATTAACACATCTGACATCATCGGTCAGAATGTAATTTTTGAAATCTACTGCTTCTGGCTGTCTGTGACCTCTTGTCTCATTGGACCCAGAAGACTCTTACTTATCCTAAACATGGAAACAGATTAAGTGGTCATAAATGATCCTTTTCCATAAAATTATAGAGCCTTTGAGATAATTGAATTCAACCCCCTTATTTTTACAGAAAAGAAAGCAGGATAAGTGATTTACCTGAGATCATACAGATAGTTAGAGCCCAGGACTCCCATATCTTAGTCTATTTTTTACTGCACAGATGCCAAATAATTGCTTTTTTTGCCCTAGGGTTGTTTGTATCAGTCCTGGATCAGTATGTATTAATCTAGGAAAAAATACAAGCAGAAAACCCTCTTCACGGGCCATTGTTAAAGTACCTCTCTAGAGGAATGGTTCCAATTTGGCTTCTGTATTCTTTGGGGCAAAAAGGGGAAAAGATTGATTCTAAAGTAGAAATGAAATCAAGCTCCCTGCTGTGTCTTGGACTATAAAGCTAATACATCTCTCAAGAAATGACCACTGTTTCCCCTCTTCATGCCCTCTGATTTCCACCCCTGCTGTCTGTTTTCATTGAGCTTTCTCAAACATCATGTGATAACCTGGAAACTTTATTCTTTCCTGCCTAAGACATTATAGATTTTCGTTACTTCGTTCTTTGTTCACTTATTAGTTCATCCATTTGTTTAACAAATATCTATGAATGCCGACTATTTGCCAGGCACTGTTTTAGGCAGTGGGATACACTGGTGAATACAACAAAGTCCCTTGCTTGTGGAGCTTAGATTTGGGGGTAGGGGACACAGATAATAAATAATCAAGTAAATATATCATATATCAGGTGTTGACAAGTGCAGTGGAGAAAATGAAGTAGACTAAAGGAATAAGGAGTGCCAGGAAAGCATGTGTACATATGCTGTTTTATTTAGGATAGCCAGGGAAAAGTCTTAATAAGGTGATGTTTGAGCAAAGACATGAAGCAAATGAGGGAGCAGACCCGGAGAGTGTCTGGGGGAAAAGCATTCTAGGCAGAGAAAGCAGCAGGTATAAAGACCCTAAGGTGAGTTTTTGTTTGGCATGTTTGAGTAATCTGGAACTGAGTGAGCGAGGGGGAAGTGGTAGGAGACGAGGACAGAGATGAGGTGAGAAGCAGATCATGTAATACTTGGCTGCCAATTGTGATGACTCTATCTTTTACTCTGAGTGAGAAAGAGGGCTCTGAGTGACAAGATATTATTTTTTCTTTTTCTAAATTGAGGTAAAATTCATATAACATAAAATTAGTCATTTTAACAATTTTAAAGTATACAATTCAGTGGCTTTTAGTACTTTCAGAATGTTGTGCAATCATCACCACTATCTCGTTTCAGAACATTTTCGTCACTCTGAAAAGAAACCTCGCACCCATTAAGCAGTCATTCCCCATTTCTCCCAGCCCCTAATCTACTTTCTGTCTCTATGGATTTGCCCATTCTGGACATTTCATATAAATAGACTCATACAAAATATGGCCGTTTGTCTGGCTTCTTTCACTTAGCATGTTTCAAGGTTCATCCATGTTATAGCATGTATTAGTACTTCATTCCTTTTTATTCTCAATAATAATTCATTGTATGGATACACTACATTTCATTTATCCATTCATCCATTGATGGAAATTTGGACTGTTTCCACCTATTGTGGAATTGCTATTGTGAATAATGCTACTATGAACATTTGTGTACAAGTTTTTGTGTGGACACGTGTTTTCATCTCTCTTGGGTATATACCTAGGAGTGGAATTGCTGGGTCATATGGTACTTCTATATTGGATTTGTATTTTAAAAGCTCATTTTGGCTGTTGTGTTGAGGATAGATTGTATGGGAACAAGGACAGAAGTAGGGCGTTCAGTTAGGAGGCTATTGCAACCATCCAGGTGCTAGATGACGGTGGTTTAGACCAGAGTAATGGCACTGGAGGGGACGAGAATGGGTCGGATTCCAGATATACATTGAAGATAGAGCCAAAAGGATTTGTTAACAGATTGGATTTATATTATGAGAGAACGAGGGGAGTCAAGGATGATTCTTAAGATTTTTGATCTGAGAAATAAAAGGAGGGAGTTGCCATTTGATAAAATTGAGGGAAGAGCAGGTTTGGGGGAAGATTAAGGCCTTGGTTTTGGACTTGCTGTGTTTGAGACATCCAAGCAGACATGTCAAGTAGGCTGTTGGAAATACAAGTCTGGCATTTGAGTGAGAGAGAAATTTAGTTGTTATTAGTTTATAGAGGCTATTTACAGCCATGAGACTAGATGAGATCATTTAGGGATAATTCTAAATAGTGAAGAGAAGCAGTCCAAGGAATAAAGCTGGACACAATCCAAATATTAGAGGTCCAGGAGATGAGGAAGGACCAGCAATGGAGACTGAGAAAGAGTAGCCAGTGAGATCAGAGGACCAGGAGAAGGTGGTGTCCTGGCAGCCAAGTGAAATTACCTGAGATACTTGAGGACGAATTATTTTTTTCCTTTTCTTGCTACTCACACAAATTTCTCGTGGTAATGGGCCTAGGAGTTGTCTCCTTCCCTTTAGAGATGAGGACTATTGTTTTGAATGCCCAGGGTCATCCTTCATTCAGCTGAAAAAGAATTCTGGTCTGCTGACTACTGTATTCAAAACATACTGCTTATTTATGTATATACTTTAAGCCCCACTGAGGGCATTTAGTCAAGAATTCAGTCAACAAATATTTGAGTGCCCACTCTGCTAGTTTCTCTTCTAGGCATTGGGAACACAGCAGTGAACAAGATATGTGGTCACTGATCTCATGGAACTTAGTCTAATGGAGGAGAAAGACATTAAACAAATAATTTGTTTAAATTATTGAACAAATTAAATAATTTGTTTAAAATACATAAGCAAATAATTACATAGGTGATAACTGCTACCAAGGCATCAGGGTGCTTTAAGAGCACGTAGGAAGGTTACTAATCCAGACTTGGGGTGGAGGCATGGTCAGAGAGATTTGGAGGAATTGACATATAAGGAGAGACCTGAAGAAGGAATAGATTTAGCCAGGTGAAGAAAAATGGCCATTGTGAAAAGAACATCCCAGGCAGAGAAAAGAGGGAAGAGAGAGAGCTTTGGCATATCCAGGGAACCAAAAAAGCTTCATCATTCTGGAATGTAAAGTATAAGGAGAAGTGGAGGGTGAAAGATGAGTCTGGAGAGGTGAGCAGGGGTCAATCATTAAGGATTTTCTTGCCATGCTAAGGAGTTTGAACTCAATCCCAATAGCAATGGGGAACCACTGAACAGTTTTAAAAGTATACGCAGATATTCATCTTAAAAGGATCACTTACTTAGGCTACCATTGTGAATGGGCAGAAAGCCTGACTCCTGGCAGGAGAGCCCACTCCCTTGACATATTGGCTCTTGGTTTTTATTCCAGTGTGCCATTTGAAGTGCCCAAGCTGAAAAGTGGGAAGAGTGCGCTGGAGGCTGAGAGTGAGAGTCTGGATAGCTACACAGCTGACTCAGATAGCACATCCAGGTGAGATCTCCCCCAGTCCCTGCACCTCCACTTAACCCGAGTTCTCATTTTGTTCTCTAGCATCAGGATGCAGGGCTCTTATGCCTTTAGTGTTCCTGACTTGTCCTTGGGAAGTCAAATGAAGTATTTACTCTGACCTTGCCACAAGTCTTTCAGTAGCGCTTCTGCTATTGGCTCTGAGCACATGCTAACTTCCACAGGCTGCTCTACCTTGGAGGAGTCTTCCTGGACCAGCAGTAACTGAAGCTGTTGTCCCTTAGGAATGGGGACGTGAGTGTCTGTGTTTGTGCAAAGTTGCTTATCTGATTGTCTGCATTCCTTCAAAATATGAAGTTTACCTTCTGGATTTGGTTACTACGATGTCCCCAAGCCAGTGGCTCTTCTTCCATAGAGCTTGGGTCCCTAGATAGAAGGAGAAGAGGAGGAGGAGATTTTGTTATAACTTCTGTATCTACCTCTAGGAGAGACTCTCTGGATAAATCTGGCCTCTTTCCAGAATGGAAGAAGATGTCTGCCCCCAAATCTCAAGTAGAAAAGGTAAGCTTTAGTTATTGGTTGGCGCCTCTCTCTCTCTCTCTCTCTTTTTCTTTCTTTTTCCTTTCTCAGGAAGAATTTAAATCAAGAATTCATCTAAACAAATTTAAGCTCAGATTCACTTCGGAGCATTCTCTAAGGTTTTGGTTGAAACATGTGAGAAATAGGTTCTATACTACTTCCTAGGGTTAAATTAAATTCCTAAGATTAAATTAATTTTTCCTTTAAGTTTGTCATAGTTCACCAAAAATCTGAGCCTTTTTCTTCTTCTTTTTTTTTTTGTGAGGAAGATTGCCCCTGAGCTAACATCTGCCAATCCTCCTCTTTTTGCTGAGGAAGACTGGCCCTGGGCTAACATCCATGCCCATCTTCCTCTACTTTATATGGGACGCCGCCACAGCATGGCTTGACAAGAGGTGCGTTGGTGCGCGCCCGGGATCCGAACCCGCGAATCCCGGGCTGCCGCAGCAGAGCACGTGCACTTAACCGCTTGCACCACAGGGCCAGCCCCGCCTTTTTCTTCTTAAGGCTATCCTTCCTTACTCCATCCTTCCACCTACCCAACTGTCTTTTTCCATTTCCTTGCCCTATTCCTTCCTAGGAAACTCAGCCTGGGGGTCAAAACGTGGTATCTGTCGATGAGAGTGAAATGATATTCAAGAAGAACACCAGAAAAATCCTCAGGCCTTCAGGTAGCTGGTTTCCCTTCATGGCCTTTTGAGATTGATGTTCTGAGTACTCTTGATAGGTTCTTGGTATGGAGAAGAGTAGGTCTCTTTTGATATGGGTTTTGGTCTTCCCTCAGAATACACTAAATCTGTGATCGATCTTCGCCCAGAAGATGTGGGGCATGAAAGTGGCTCCTTGGGAGACAGAAGCAAATCTGTCCCAGGCCTCAGTGTGGATATGGTAAGTACCCTTGTATTTCACTTGGTCACTATATGAAATTTTATATATCTAGAGTTGACTGTAGTAACTGATACTCTCAATCAACCTGTTTAATTCTTTAGGAAAAGGCAACATGAATCTTGATTCCCCCAAATTTCTAAAGTAAAGACTGTCTTCACTGTCTCTTTTATCTTCTAATACATTGCTTGATATATAGTTGGGGGCTCAAATAAACATTTATTTTGATTAAATGTAAAGGAATGGCTGGGTTGTGGCTGTCAAATGGGAAAGAGATATTCTTATTCCTTTGAGATTTGAGAAAGATGGTTGTAATATAGCATAGAAGCCTGAAATCAGGAGACATAAAAATAAGGATATGTGCATACACGTGCACATGACACCTCAGAGCTTAGCAACAATTATGGCTCCCACTAAAGGAAGGATATTAGTCTTTGAACTTTTTTTATTTTTATTAAACTCTGAGTCTATATTTTATTGTTCTAGGAAGAGGAAGAAGAAGAAGAAGACATCGACCACCTGGTGAAGTTGCATCGCCAGAAGCTAGCCAGAAGCAGCATGCGAAGTGGCTCCTCCATGGTAAGTTCTATTAGTTCTGTGGCTATAGACATGTTGGGGTACAGGAAGGAAGGAAGTGCCTCCCTAGAGCAGAGTCAGAACCTGGGGAAATCCTCCTAATCACTCTTTCCAGGTAAGTGAGGTGCATTTGTTTATTCTAGTCCTCAATTTAGACTGTAGTTGCTTAGCATACAGCTAGGTGACTTCCTCAGCCTCTGCCCTGGAGATTCGTATGTCAGGTAATTAGGGCTGGAGACGTTGTTCATCACAGCCTTGTGAACAATAATCCATAACTTATCCCCTAAAGAGATACCCAGGCCATGAAGTGAGCAAGATCAGATTTCTTCATCAGGGCCCACTCCAGATCTCACATTCAAGGGTTAAGTGGCATCAGGGTTTGATTAAGGAGTGACAATACCAATCAGAATCATGAAGTTAAAGGGCCTAGTTCTGTCATAAGTATGAAGATTGATGTTTAGGAGAAATAGAGTCAGGAACCAGGGTGAGTAGAATTTGTTCCTACTCACACACAGGAAGAGAATGGCGGGCTTGGAGAGCCGATTACTACCCAAGAGGAAGATGTCTTTTCACCTCTAGTGGGGTTTTCTCTCTAATTGTGATGCAATCACTTTTCTCTATAGGTTTTGTTTTAATTAGTAAGTGACCCCTTCTAGCCAACGTTTTAGCATATATAACATACACCAAAAATGGACTTAGTTACACTTTTCCTTTACTCCTTGCCCACCTTCTGAGGCAGGCGAAAATTAACAATAAAAAGTGTATAAAGAGAGGCAGAAGAGAAGCTAAGAGCCTAGGGGAGCCATGGGCTGATTTATTAACCCAGACAGTTGTGAGTGTGCTACGAGCTGTCTTATACTCTACGTCCAAGACTGTTGGCAGTACTGACTTTTGCAGGGGCTTCTGAAACTTGCGTTTTGTTCAGTGACTATGGCTTTATCCTGAGGGAAGATGTGAGCAATGTGGCAGGGGGTGTATGCCTTCACCAGATGTTTGTGGGTGCATTCTCTTCAGAGTACAATCGGCAGCATGATGAGCATCTATAGCGAAGCTGGCGATTTTGGGAACATCTTTGTGACTGGCAAGATTGCCTTTTCCCTGAAGTATGAGAAGCAAACACAGACTCTGGTCATCCACGTGAAGGAGTGCCACCAGCTGGCTTATGCTGATGAAGCCAAGAAGCGCTCTAACCCGTGAGTTCTTCTGGAATCTGACTGATGCTCTGAGATGAGAGCTTATACCCTAGCATCTGTCTGGGCACTCTTGAACAGAGGTTATCTGTTCCTGGGCAGACAGGGAGGTGTGATTGAGAGTGTTTAGGGGCGATGTGGGAAAGGGACCAAGATTGGGAAAATGCAAGAACGGCATGTCTAAGAGGGCTTGGTGTGACATTTTCATTTCATCATGGCATATGTATATGGAGAGCAGGAAAGTGAAGAATGGGCTTGAGAAAAGACGGCAAATTACTCAGTATTCTCCTTGGTTTCTAGATACGTGAAGACGTATCTTCTGCCTGACAAGTCCCGCCAAGGAAAAAGAAAAACCAGCATCAAGCAGGATACTGTCAATCCACTCTATGATGAGATCCTCAGAGTAAGTATCTAGATCCTCAGGGTAGGAGAACTTGTTCTGCCTTGTGCGCTGAGCTGTAGCTGTTCCTCTGCTACATGGCTGGTTGACATGGTTTTCAGTGGCCATGTCTGTGTCTGAGGATACACTATGGGCATCTGTTCACATCCCGAGCTTCCAGAGAAGAGGAAAATGTGATCTGGCTTTCTTGGATGGTTGTGAAGTTGGAGATTCACGTGGCCACAAATCTCATTTTAAAAAGTCATTTGGGATCAGGAGTCTCCATGGCAATTCTTTTTGAATGTTCCCATGTTCTCTCACCCACTCAAGGAAAAATTGATTTTCCAGGTCCTCCCATGGAATATGGTAGGTTTTTGTGAAATGGGGTAAGTGGAGGCTTTGAGTGAGGAACCTCAAAGTGCTTAGCGACTAAAGTAATTTGATATTCAGGACTGTGGACTTTGGGTATGGTTGCTCAGGTTTTGGAATAATCTTTTTGGAGGAATTACCACTAACTAATCATCTTGGACTTCTCCTTTTCTTTCACAGTATGAGATCCCAGAATCTCTCCTGGCCCAGAGGACTTTGCAGTTCTCGGTTTGGCATCATGGTCGTTTTGGCAGAAACACTTTCCTTGGAGAGGCAGAGGTCCAGATGGATTCCTGGAAGCTTGATAAGAAACTGGATCATTGCCTCCCTTTACATGGAAAGGTAGTCGGCTTTAACAACTCCTTCCACAGTTTGGATCTGAGGTAGAATTGTCTGCAGTGACCTCTGCTGGTACATGTTGGTAGCGTCTTTGAATGTAGTCTTCTGTAGCATTCTAGCGCACCCTGCTGGGGTTTCTGTGTTTGACAGTAATTTCAGATGCACTTGTATGTCAAGTGTGAGTAATCTCTTCTGTGTAGCCCAAAGGATGAAGCCATGGTTTTCCTTTGAAAAGTCTTTCATATGTGTGCCAAGCTTTGCTTCCTAACCTTACAGAGTCTGGGTGTATCCTAACATCCTAACTTGCACCTCTTCTTTACGCTAACCTTTTGGGTCTATCCTAATCTGCACTCTTCTTCCAAACTAACCTTTTTGCTAAAGAAATGGGAAGTAAAGCAATTCATGGAGTTCCAATTGCTGTGCTCCTGGTCACACAGCCAGGGAAAATTTTACTTTGGAAGTGGCATCTAAGGTGAGAGTGTAGCAGTGTGCATAATAGTGCCTGGGATCTGAGTACAGACCTGGATTCAAATCCTGGTTCTGTTATTTGCCAGCTAGGTAAGTCACCTAACTTTAAGTAACTTAGGTAAGTCACCTAACTTCTGTGAGCCTTAGTTTCTTCATCTATAAAACGGAGATAATAGTAATATTCCCATATTGCAGGTTTGTATACAAAGTAGCCATCAGTGCCTGGCACATAGTGGACATTCAATAGGTTACTGTCATTCTGGTTAAGATGAAATTGCTAGGACTTCTTGATTATCAGAACTGTTTAATGGCAAGATTCTTCTGTAAAATTTTTTTACACTAGCATTTTAAATGCTAAAAATAGTACATGGTACATAGAATCTCTTTGGAGAGATTCATAAGAAACTAGTAGTAGTGGCTGCCTCTAGGAAGACAGACAGAGGTATGGGGGCAATTTAGTTTTCTCTGTAGGCCCTTTTAGAACATTTGAACTTTTTACCATGTTTACGCATATTGCTTATTAAGAAAATTAAGAGTAAAAGAATTTATATGCGCATGGTTCGAAATTAAAACATATAAGTGTATAAAAAGAGTAGGTTCCATTCCCTAGAAATAACCACTATTATCAACTATTTGGATATATTTATAGAAATTTTGTATTAAGCAGCACGGATATACACATATGGATTTATATTTTTTCCTTTTTTACACAAATGGGCTCATATGAACCTCATTGTGTATGTATATCTTCATTTTTTTCATTTAACAATTTATCATTTATCATGGACATCTGTCTATGCCATCACTTACACATCTATCTCATTTTAATTGCTGTATAGTATTCTTTCATGTGCCTGTATTATAATTTATTTACCATACCCTCACTGATGGGCATTTAAATTGTTTGCTTTTTTTTTTCGCTGTTAAAACTATGCTCTAACATATCTTGGTTTTCTTTTGTGAATGTAACTATAGGAGAAATTTCTGGTGGTGGAATTGCTGAGTCAAAGGAAATGTACATCCAATATTTTGATAGCCACTGCCCTCCAAAAAAATAATAACAACATTAAATCTGTCCCTTTAAATATTGATAAAAATGAGAAAGCAATTATCACTAAACTGTAGTATATTATTAGAAATTTAGAATTTCTTAAGCATTTGGCATGCAAGTCGTTCTCTCAGGGGTCTACAGCTGATATAATTATATTGGAAATGTCACTGTAAACCATCATAAACTACTGCCAATAAAAATGTCTTATATCAAAAGAAAGAACTGCATTAAAATGGAGGTATTTGGTCTTTGCAATTATTTTGAGCCAGAATGAAAATAGGCTACTGAAACAAATACACCAATTTCCTGCTAAGGCTAAACTCCAATTTTGAAGAGTCCACTGAAGTTCACAATCTAGAAATTAATAAATTGTGTAGACATTTTATTTATAAAGAACAAAAAGACCACTCCGGTATTACATATCTATTTTAATTTAAAACATTCTACGTTTATTGTCTCTGATTTTTTTTTTCTTTTTTTGCCCTAGTAATCTATTTGCTCCCATTCAGTTTTCTCTTCCTGGTATCCACCTCCCTATTCTTTTGCCTCTCTCCCACACACTGAACTTTGTGCATTCTGGGCATGTGGTACATTTTTTGAAACCGATGGGGATTATGCCTTCCTGGCATCAGTATGCTTAGTGGTGAGGACATAGGCTAGAGGAGCCCATAGAACACAGGCAGGTGAAAGGGCATCTCTGGTTGGCACCAGCTCATGTTCTGGATACCAGATCACAAAGAACAGAGCCACCGCCAAGAGAGCCAATAGAGTGAAGCAGTTCTGCTATCCATAGCCAAAGATGCTAGACCACTTGCTGCTCATCCCAGACATTCATTCATTCACTCTTGCATTCATTCAGTAAATATTTGTGGGGTACCTACTATGTGCCAGGTACTTTGCTAAGTGTTGGGCTTACTAGGATGAACAAAAATAGACTTGATTCCTGTCCTCCTGGCATTTAGATTCTGGTGGTAGAGTAATTAATCAAAAGTAACAGAAATAAATGTAAAATTAAAAGTTGTGGCATATTCAAATCCTTGTAACAGAGTTCCACCTAGCCCTCAAATCTTTGCAAGCTCTCTTTTAAAAAACACTTTTTATCTTTGAAAATCATATAAGTGATACATGCCATTCTCATTAAAAAGACACTATAAATATATACAAAGTAAAAAGTGAAAGCCCTCTTTCCGTTCCCTATTTCACTCCCTTCCTTAGAAGAAACAAGTGTTAAGTTTGTCTGTGTCCTTCTGGGTTTTTCTATGCAGTGTAGTATAGTGGTTAAAAGCATGGATTCTGGAACCAGTCTGTCTGAATTTGAATCCTGCCTCTGCCAATTACTAACTGTGTGACCTTGAGCAAGTTACTTAACCTCTCTGTTCCACAATCTGTAAAATGGGGATAATTGTACCTATCTCATAGGGACTATCTTAAGGATTAAACAAAATGATATACTTAAAGTACTTATAACAGTGCCTGGCATTTATATGGTGATAATGATAATCATTTTTTACATACATATATATTCACATGTATAAATATGAATATATTTTAATATAAGTGGGATACTTTTCTGCATCTTGCTTTGTTAACAATACATCTTTGACATCTTTCTATGTCAGCATGTACAGATTCACTACATTCTTTTTGATGATTGCATGCCATATGCCGTATGATGGCATTAAAATCACTCATCTAATCCTTTGCTATATTGATTGACATTCAGATTGTTTCCGCTTTTTGGCTATTACTAACAAGTGCTAGTAGCAAGATTCTTCATCATGGTGTCGGTACCCTGTGAGTTTGTTGTGGCAACCTTGCTGGAAGACCTTTGAGGGTATTTGGAATCTGGTAACTGTATCCCCAAAGTAGCAAAATAGTGGGCATTGCAGAAGACTCTTGTTCGTCCTTCTGCAGCTCCTTCTGAAGAAACCGCCTTAGAAACCTGTGGCTGCCATGGCCTAGGGACCATGGATATTGTATTCATAGGGAGAAGGATCCTCTTATGCCATGAAGCTGTTCTTGGGAGTAATTTTAGAATCTCCTCAGCGAGAGGTCCCAACAACTCCTGAGAAGCCCAGCTTGACCTGTTGGGTTTCCCTTTGTTTCAGATCAGTGCTGAGTCCCCGCCTGGCTTGCCATCACACAAAGGCGAGTTGGTGGTTTCATTGAAATACATCCCAGCCTCCAAACTCCCTGTTGGAGGTGACCGGAAAAAGAGTGAGTTTTCTTTGGGGCCCTGGTTTAGCTTACTTTTCTGCACAGTTTCTGTGTGAGGTGGTGCTGGCTAGTGGCTAGCACTGTTGGAGAGACTAGATTGAGATATACCCTGGAGTGTCTTCTAGAGAAGATTCCTTTACTAAGTAAGCCTTTTTTGACTTTTTCAAGCAGAAGGGAATGCCTTAGAGTTGGCATTCTTTTTTTTGGGTCATTAAACTGACTTGGTCTTGGTCCAGCTGTGGCAAGCTACTAAGAGCGCGGAACAGAATAGAGACTTTGGGGCTGAGAAAGGGTGGTTGGAAGGGGAGGTAAAGTATGAGGGACAATAAATTGAAGGCTGAGGAAGAGGAAATCACACAGGCACTGTGCTAGTGACTATGGATATGTAGATGAATAAGACGCGATATTTGCCCTCCTTTGAAGAGCTTAGTGTAGCAATAAAGACAGTCATATGCTAAGAGAACACAGATAGGGGAGTGATGAATTCTGTCTGCTTACATTTGGGAGAGCTTTACAGAGGCAGCAATCATGAAACTGTACTTAAGACTTTACTAGGCAGAAAGGAAGAGGATGAGGTGAGAAGAGCATTTCCAGAAGAGGAGATACCATGAGCAAAGGTTTTAAAAAGGTGTGGTAAATGTGGGGTTGTGTGTGAGTGTGATGGAGTGAATTCCTTATTTCAGTGGGGCTGGAGTTATGATATGTAGATGTGGGAGTGGGGCTGGAATTGGAGATGAGGCTAGAGCTGGCTGGAAAGGGCCTTGAACATAATGGTAAGGAGTTGAACTTGATGCATTGGCAATGGGAATTCAAAGTTCTTAAAAATATCCTTTCAGCAAGGTCTAATCGATAGGATTTGGGGAATCAATGAGATCCCCAAAGAGAGTGTGCTAGAGAAGAGAGGCAAGGATAGAACCATAGGGAACAGCAACATTTTAAAGGATGAAGAGAGGAAGAAAAGTCAGTGAGGTAGAGGGTTGTCAGGAGAGAGCAATGCCAGGAGAGAGCTTGAAGAAGGGAGCAGGGGTTGTCAACAATATTGAAATACTACTGGGAAGTCAGGCCCAATGAGAATTCTTAGTTCATGACTCATCGTGACATGGCTCATCCGTGTTAGGTTACATTTTCAGTGGATTAGTGGAAACAGAAACCAGATTTCACTAGAAACTAGGCTGAGTGAATGAGGCAAAGAAGAAGAGGTGGTGAGTGTAGACTTTTTTTTTTTTTAAGGATAATTGATGGTGAGAGAAAGGAAAGACATGGAGAATAGCTTGAAAAGAAGATAAGGTTAAAGGGAGATTTTCTTTTAAAAGGATTTTTTAGGGGCCAGCCCGGTGGCGCAAGCGGTTAAGTGTGCGCGCTCCGCTGCGTCGGCCCGGGGTTCGCAGGTTCGCGCACCGACACACTGCTTGGCACGCCATGCTGTGGCGGCGTCCCATATAAAGTGGAGGAAGATGGGCACGGATGTTAGCCCAGGGCAAGTCTTCCTCAGCAAAAAAAAGAGGAGGATTGGCAGATGTTAGCGCAGGGCTGATCTTCTTCACACACAAAAAAAAATAAAAGGATTTTTTTAAAAAAAAGAGATGAGACTAGCATATATTTAGACTGAAGGGATGGAACCAGTGGAGAAAGAGATATTAAAAATGGGAGGTGGGGGTTGAAATTGATGACTCCTGATGAGTCCTATGAAGAGGGGATGGGATCAAGAACGCAAGTGGAGGAGTTCCCTTTTTTTAAAATCATTCGACAAATATCAGGCAACTTTATTTCTCTAAGCCTCAATTTTCTCATCTAGACAATGAGGACAATAATAGTTTATATCTCATAGCGTTGTTTTGAGAAATGCTTAACGTAGAATCTGGCACATAGCCAGTTTTCAATAAGCATTTATTGCTATTGTTGTTATCAATTGAGCACCTCTTGCTTGCTGTCGGCACTGTGCTAGGTACTGAGAATACAAGTCAGGTGTGGTCCAATTATCATGGAGCTTGCTGCCTTCAGGAGCAGGGAATGGAAGTGCTATGTAGGTAAAGCTCAAGAGAAATCTGGAGGTGTGGGGGCTCACTTGCTATGGCTGACATCCCTTACAGGTAAAGGTGGGGAAGGGGGAGAGCTCCAGGTGTGGATCAAAGAAGCCAAGAACCTGACAGCTGCCAAATCTGGAGGGACTTCAGACAGCTTTGTCAAGGGGTGAGTCCCTGGACCAGTACCAAACTAACCAGTTTCAGGACAAGAGAGCTAAGAGAGGAACCCAATTTAACCTTTCTCTGTGGATATTATCCTTGTGTGTCCTACCACATCCAGTGACCAACTTTGTTCCTGAAATTAGGTAATGGCAAAACCTCCACTACCCACTGTGCACTGGTCTGAGCTCAGTTTGGACTGGGCTGTAGTGTTCATTTCCAAAGAGAATGGTGGTAGACAGATAGGTCTGACTTTTCCTTTGTTATAGACTTATGCTCTTAATTAATCCTGAGTAAATATCTATGTCCCTGACTGTCAAGATTTGGGAACTCAGGACTCTGTTCCCCACAATATTTAAGCAATGCCAGTTTTCCACAAATTATAGACCGCTCCACTGGCTTAAGTTCTCTAGCAAATCATATTTGGCTATGCCTATAGTTGTTACTATTGGTTTTATTTAAAGAAGATCTTTCCCAATAGAAGTGGAACGAAATATTTAAAACCCATTTTTGGTGGAGTATAAACAACAACTCACTGATAACAATATGTTAATTTTCTCTCCAGGTTAAAGGAATTGAATCAGGTGAATGATCTAGTGGAGGTAGTAGGAACTCTGCTTCAGCAGATTCAAAGGAGGGAGTGTGTGTACTAGGATCTGAATGTTGACTCACCTTCCTGGGCTATACCTGCTGGTAGGGGAAAGGGGGATTTAGATAGATATTGCCAGCTTTAAGTAGGTTGTTGATTACTCCCCACCCTCTGCCAGATACCTCCTTCCCATGAGGAACAAGGCCAGTAAGCGTAAAACTCCTGTGATGAAGAAGACCCTGAATCCCCACTACAACCATACATTTGTCTACAATGGTGTGAGGCTGGAAGATCTACAAAACATGTGTCTGGAACTGACTGTGTGGGACCGGGAGCCCCTGGCCAGCAATGACTTCCTGGGAGGGGTCAGGCTGGGTGTTGGCACTGGTGAGAGCCTCTCCTCCATTCTCACTGTCTTAAAGGCCTCTTGTATAGTTCACTCCTAATATACCCTTGCCCCTCCCTACAAAGCTTCTCTATGACCAGAGTTGTCTTCTTTCCTTTCACTTAATGTTCAACCAATATTTATTGAGTGCCTACTCTGTGCCAGGCCTAGGGGAAGGCTGAGCTCATGTGCTGTTATGTGTATAGATAAATGTGACCCTGATTGCCAGGAATGCCATCATTTTGCCACCAAAAAACTCCACAAACCTACCTATAATTTTCATCTTTCATCCTGCTATAATGAAAGAAGAGTCCTTTCTAGCCAAGGCCAAGCTCTTTCCAAGTGTTCTGGATCACACCCTCACCTTCTCAATGACCTCACTATTGGAATCTCCTATCTCTCCTGTCTGATCAGTTTCATTCTCTCTGCCTCCCTACAGGAGGTGAAAACAGATATGCTCTGGTATTTCCAATCTTAAGAAATAGAAATAAACCTTCTCTTGACCCCACACCCCCCATCTAATTTCTTAAAAAGAATCGTCTCCACTTCCTCACCTCTCCTTTAATCCAAAATCCACTGTGATCTGGCTTCTGTCCCACCACTCCACTGAGCAAGTGCTCATGCCAAAGTTTTGTTTTCATCTTATTAGAATTTTCAATGCTATTTAACATAGCTGATCACTCCCTTTTTCTTGAAATACTTAGTTTCTATCGACAGTACACTTTTCTTTGTGGGTTCCTCATTCTCCACCCAAACTTTAAATATTGGTGCTCTCAAGGCTTAGTGTTTTCTCTCTCTACAGTCTCTGCATTCCTGAGGCCTTCAATACTACTTGTACATTAATAACTCATACAAAGTATTTAACACAAGCATCTAGAATGATGTTTTTATAGATGTAAGCCAGTTCATATCAGTCCCCTACTTAAAACCCTTCAGTGGCTTCCTCTTGTACCTAGAAAACAATCCAAAGTTCTTACCATGCATACAGGCCCCTGGATAATCTGGACCCTCTGTTCCTTTATGATCCATCCTATATCACCTCCAACCACAATGACTTTCTTTCTGCTCTCCAAATATACCGAGCTTATTCCCACTTCATAACCTTTGCAATTAGTGTTCCCTCTGTCTGGAAAGTCTGGCTCCTTCCCTTCCTTCAGATCTTGACTCAGTTATCTCCTTGGAGCGGCCCTCAGACCACTCCATCGAAAGGAGGCCCTGATCTAGGCACTACAAATCAGCCTGTTTATTTATTTCATGACGTTTACTTCACTGTTTGAAATACTCTTGTTGATTTACTAGTGTGTTTTCTGTCTTCCCTATTGAAATGTAAGCTGCCTATGGGCAGGACTTTTTCTGCTTTGTTCATCACTTTTATCTCCAGAGCCTAGAAGAGTACCTGCTACACAGTAGGCACTCAATAAATGTTTGTTGAATGAATGAATGTACAAGAGAATAGGATTGAGGCCACATACAATCCAAACTTCAGGCCTGGAGTCTACAGCTAGAGAAAAAGGTGTTCAGCTGCTGCTGCTGCCTTTAAAAAAAAAAAAAAAAGTTTAAGTCAAGTTGCCCAACAGAGGGCAGTAGCTGTGGCATGCGGTGTCAGACACTAGAGCTCTGTAACAGCCTCAGAATAAGAGGTCTCGAGCTACTGTGTGCCATTTGGAGTCCCATTTCATCAATCTGAAGTCTCTTGATAGTCTCAGGAGCACAGAAATAGCTGCGCAGGATCAACTGGGAGCAGTTTCCAGACTGCTGTCCCTGTCAGCCCATCTTCATAGCACACTGTCTTTTAGAGGGTGGCTCCCTTTGCCCTATAACCCATCTTTCCTGGTGGGCTGAGGAGTGGGGTCCCTGTTCAGCATCCTCTGGTGTTTCTCCTCAGGGATCAGTAATGGGGAAGTGGTGGACTGGATGGACTCGACTGGGGAAGAAGTGAGCCTGTGGCAGAAGATGCGACAGTACCCAGGGTCTTGGGCAGAAGGGACTCTGCAGCTCCGTTCCTCGATGGCCAAGCAGAAGCTGGGCTTATGAGTCCCTGTCCTTCTCTGCAGGTTCAGCTCTGTCCAGGGCAAGTCAGAAGAAGTGAAGAAACCAAGAGCAAAGATTTATAATTTAATGTGTGTGTGTGTGTGTTATGTATGCGTGTGTACAAACATGTATTTCTACAAATCTCATTAGGCTAGAGTGATGGTGACTTGTTGCTCTTTTTAAAGCAGGCTCAAGAATAAGGGTCTCTTCAAAATGTTTTTATTTGTGCATAATTTAGTATGTTTTCAGAGTTAGTATGTTTTCATTTTTTCTTATATCTTTGTGAGGTTTAATTAACTTTAAAAATCTTTTAAAACAACTTTTTATCTCCTGTCTTGCTATCCTTGTTCCTACTTCCCCAGTAAGCCCTGGCTACCTTTGGTATTTGTACTGTCTGTGTTTTAAGGTGTGCCTGTCTGAGGCCAAGGCTGTAGGAAGCAGGGTTGGGTTACTAAAGACTTGGGAGAAGATGGGAGAGAGGTGAGTAGGTCCTTTCCTTCCTCTCCAATTTATGCTTTTAACTCCATTTCTACCTTGATAAATTTCTGGAACTTGGCTTTTAGCTCTTTTTGTTTTTAAGCAGTTTCCACCTTGCTTGGGTCTAATAGTTTTCTTTGAAAGAATAAGAAAATTCCTAAGTTCCTTCCAGTTCTAGACACCTTCACTAGACTTTTGGGGGACCCTTATAATGGAGCTGCTTTAGAACAGAACTTTAATTAGATAATGGCCTTTCAACTGAGTCAGGGACATGCTCAGCAAGGGCTTCTCAGTGGTCCCAGAGGACCAGAATGACTGAGGGTGAAGTGTCTCCCAGCCCATGCTGAATTCTTTTCATTTTAAACTGATATAGCGGTTGTGGGAGAGCTCCTCATTTCTCTAATGGAAGATGAGACAGCTTCACTCTCATGTACCCCATCTTTCTTAGTGTTTGTCCTTGGTGTGTTGCCTCACAGAATATGGTCTAATACCATTACGTCAGCCAGAGTAGCTAAGTACTGTCTAAACTGGTCCAGTGTTTCTCCAGGCTGGGCACTGTTAGTGCTCCAGGAGAATGTGTTCAGAGAATCTCCCAGTTATTCTGATTTCCTTCTTGAAGTGGTTTCAGTTCCTATTTTTTCTGTTGCTTCCTAAACTTGACCTAGATGTCATGGGTCTGGTGTGTTGAGACCTTTCTAAGAAGAGTCTGATGATCTAAGGTTCATTTTCTGAAACTCACTATTCCAAACTGACCTTTTTATTCTTACAAGTGTGTCTACACAAAGTCGTTCGTGAAAGTAATCTATACCAGAGAAGAAATCCCTTTCAATAGAGTCGGCCTAGGGTGGTTTCTATTGTATGTGTAAACTGCAGGGAGGAGTGTTTTTAAAAGGTTTAGTTGGTGTGGATTGATATTGAAATGGAGGGCATAACTTGGGATCGTGGGTTGTAACTTGTTCCTTTTTTTCCACCCCCTGAAATATATGTGTTTCAATAAAGCTTTCTCACTTGTCAGGTGTTTGCATTTGTTAGTTCTATAGATGGTTTTGTCTTTGATGTCCAGACTTACTGTTGTTGTTTTTTAAGGTGGGTTGATGGATAACCACCAAAGTGACAAATGCCCTTCCCTAACCGTCCTGTGCTGAGTTGAAGAAAATTTCCCTTCCCCCACATTGTTGCCTGGTACACCCCTGGTACATCCCTTGTCCTTTGTGTTTGGTATCTAGGGAGAGAAACGAAAACCCATATTAAAAGTGGCACCACTTTCCTCTCTCTCACTCAAGTACCAAGGGAGCTCCTCCTTAGCTTTGTAGGCCCTCCCCCGCCCAGTGCGGGAGGAAGGAGAGAGATGTGCACAGGGGAGGGAAGACATTCATTCCCTGCTGTCAGCGTTTCTTTCTGGATCCTTCAATTTCTCTAGGAGGTAGGGCCGTTTTCCTTCATTCCTACTACCATTATTTAGTTTTGAGAGATAAATAACACATATGCTAAGTTACCCATCTCAGAAATAAGGCTCTGGGTTTCCAGGTAGAGTCCAAGTGATTCTTGACTTCTTGTTCAAAAGGGCATTAATATATATTCAATGCCTTTTGTGTACAAGGCTTTATGCTAGGCATGTTATATATTATTTCCTTCATTTCTGCAAGCACCTTATGAACTAGGAAAATTTCCCTTTTTACAGATGAGGAAAGTCAAGCCCACTATCATGCAACAGAGTTGGGATTTGAATCAAGGTCTGACTAGTGTACTATGCTGCCTCCTGTGAGGATGATATGTGTGTTATGGGCGAAGATTTACAGGAAGGGATGACTCCTCTCTTCTAAAATATCTCAAAGAAATAAGTTTAGTTTACAAAGTAGGACAATCAGAATGTTTTGGCTTGTGTGTGTGTGCGCGCGCGTGCGAGCAAGGGAGGGAGAGAGAGATGAGGAGCAGAGAGGGACAGAAAGAGAAAAACAGAAACAGGGATCTATAAGGTTAGGGTTGGGCTAGCCCCTTTGGGTCTGGCTGTGGGCCTGATTCTGCTGCTTTCTCTTTCCCCTGCTTTAAGAGTTGGGATTTCTTGAATCATAATCCAAAGGAGGTTACAGTAAAACTTTACCTAAAGAAAGCAAGATTGACTTGCCTTGACTACTCAGTAAAATGAAACAAAACAAAAGCTCCTCAATTTTTTAAGCTGGAGGAGCATTTATGTGCGAGAGTCAGGCCCAGCTGGGAGCTCTGTTCAGGAGGCAGTGGACCTCCTCCTGTTATCATTTGGGCCTTTGACCTGCTAGCATGCCCTGGCTTGCCACTTGAAGTGCTAGTGATACAGACAAGGAAGGGCATTCATCTTGCATGATGTGCAGTCTTTGCCTTTGGAACCACAGACCCTGTTAGACCGGAGATTTCCCACATTAACTCATTGTATTTTGCCTTTTGCCCATAACTTGCATCCTGCCTTTCACAACTCCTCTATTTCCCTGGAGGGAAGAGGGAGAAGGGACCTTTTTGCTTCAAGTTTGATCATTTCCTCCATGTCCCATTCCACTCAGCAACTGCCTAACTTTTTATTTTGCATTTAAAAAATGTGATTTCCACTAACCCCCCAGTGGAAACAGCTTCTCTCTGACTCATTACTACCCCCATATGTTCTGGGCTCATAATTTACGTCCCATCACTCTGCTTTGGAGAGTGAATTTTCTTGGGTTGAGAGCCTTTCATTCCTCTCTTTCCTCCTGGGCCCACTCTGAGTTTTGTGTCTGAGTAGAATTATATATAAAAGGTGAAACCTTTCTCCTTGCTTGGAGTTGTCAGCTGTCTTTAAATGAAAAGTAGAAAAAGAAGTAGAGGCAGGATAGCATCATGTTTAAGAAAATTAACTCTGGAGCCAGACTGCTGGTGTTTAAATCCTGACTCTGCCACTTACTAGCTGTCTGATCTTAGGCAAGTTGCCTAACCTCTCTGTGCTTCAATTCCCTCATCTGTGAAATGGGACTAATAATGGTACTTACCTTTTAAGGTTCTTGTGAAGATTTCAGAGTCAATCAATAGAATATTTAGAATGGCACCTGGCACATAGTGAGTGCTCAAGCATTATTAGCTCTGCCTCTCCACCCAGCCTCTTTCTTCTCCCCTCTAATTTTCCACTGATGACCCCCTGGGTAAAGCTGAAGGAGAAAGGCTGTTGAGTCTTAACCAGGACACTGGGTTTCGTGAGTGTAGAAAAGAAGGTTCTTGACAGCATGGGAAAGTACGCTTTCCTTTCAAACACTGATACACTGCTAAGTGCGGCTGAAGCCAGGGCATGGGTCTGGGTGTGGCTCCACTTCGCCTCCAATTTACTTTCAGGCTTGGCTCTTAAGGCTTGACTTTGTGATGCCATAGCTCCCACTGGCTCTGTGCTCATCTCTTAAAAGTGATTTCTGAGTAAGTTAATACATAAGGCTGAATCTGTCTTTTTTCCTTCTCTATTATTTAGTTTTATAGACGCTTGCAGTGGTGGTTTTGAGATTTCCTAGATCACAAGCTGGGGGCTTCTCTGAGGAAGGGACAGCATTGGCTACCTTTGCAATAGAACTGGAGCCTCAGTAAAAAGAGATTGTTGCCCATGAGCCAGCTGGAGAGGTCAGGAGAAAGCATTCGGCTTGGGCCTGATTTTTCTTCCCAAGCTCCCTCCCATTGTGGCATTTTCCTAACTCTTAGATGAAACAATGGTTAACATAACATTTCTAGCCCAATGCCCTAAAAGGGGAAATGACAAACAAGTTCAAGAATGTTTTGAAGCTCCTCCCACCTCCAATGATACAGTTAACCTGTAAGGAGAATCCAGCTAGACTTGCTCAAATGTCCTGGTTGTCTGTTGTGATGGTGCTGCCCTCTGCTGTCACTTCAGGGTAGAGGAACCATTTAAAACACAGCCGGTTAGTGAGTGAATTTAGGATTTACTTATCTGGAAGACTTTGGAGAGCTGGGCAGAGACCCAGGTTAGGAAAGGAAGACCTTCTACCACCAACCCACTGCCCAGGGCCTGTCCTCAGTCTCTACCTAGCCCCTTATGCTCCTCCAGTGCTATCTAAAGCAGAGACTTGCTTAGGGAAACTATTACACAGCCCTAAAAGGTGCCTGGAAATGTCCTAGGATTGGTGAAGCTCATCCATCTTAGAGTCCTGTCCCTAGAACTATAGGAAACCATTTCCTCCTTTTATTAGGCTACAGTTTCAGCTGACTGGGGGGAGCTTTTCCCTTGACCTCAGCCATGCCCTGGCTCAAGATCACTCGCATATGTCCCTTTGCTCCCGGCGCTGGATCAGCTCCTGGTTGCTCAGTAGATACTCATCAATGAATGTGAAGATTTCCTCAGGGGTGACAGGTTCCATGTAGCGTTCCCGGTCAATTCCCTGCTTGTCAATCAACACCATGTTGAAGTAGGAGCGAGTGAGGTGCTGAAATTGCCTAGAGAGAGGAGCCCGGGGAGGTGTGAGACCTTGTCTGGGCTCCGTCCTGCCAGACTCTACAACCCCCTGACCTTTCACAGCTCCTCTGATGGACTAATTCCTTCCCTACCCGATCCCTTGTCCCCATCCCCTCCACTATCTATCTCAAGCTCCTTTGTTTTTCTCTGTTCAGACCCTAGTCTTGCTGCCCCTATGTGTCTAGCTCTGCCAGGCTGTCCCTTCCTCATCCCAGATAGAGCAACTTTGTTATTACCAGGCTGTGCTTCCCTCATAGGCCCCCTTAAGCAGGGCTTTCACATATATCTATGCAGGAATAACTCCAGGGAGCACCAGTTGCATGCACTATGATGTGACTAGTGTTTTCTAGAGTTGGGCTGGGCATAGCCTGCACAGCCATACATGGCAGCCCTGAAGTTGATCAGTATCACCTGGTCAACTCTTCTATCTGTAGCTGAAAGTCTGCAGTCTCCTTCTGAGTGTTTCCCAGTCTCTCCCCAACCTGGGACTGAATCTTTCTATCCCTACTGAGACTGAGCCCTAGAGGCAGATATTGTTTATAGAACAGAGAGCAGTGATGGCTATATTGGCTCTGAGTATATGTGGAGGCATTGGAAGGGTGATAATGGGTAGATAATGAGAAAAGTCAACTTCTACCACCTGTCACCTATAGTCTTCTCTTCACCCAGGGGCAGATGACTATCATTCAGATCTCAGTGCCTAAAGATGCCTTTTCCTTCTTTGGAGACTGAAGGCAAAGAGATGAGGCCATAAGGCAGCAGGATCAGAGGCTTATCTGAGTCACGTTTGGGTCTAGCTGTGTCAGCCCTGGCTGTGCTTCAGAGTCACCTAAGGTGCCTTATAAAAGCACAGTCCTGAGGTGGTTTAGGGTGGGGCCTGGTCATCTGTATTTTAAGCGGCCCCCTTCCCCCACCTTGATTCTGATCAATGTCCTGCCTAGGATTTCTGCCCACCCCTTCCCTGCAGGCTCCCAGCCTGGACCTGAGCTCCTCGATGATGTTGGCTGACAGCTGTTGCTCCCGGATGCGCCCCACCTCCTGAGGTGGCTGCCCCACCAGCTCGATGATGGTCACATGCCGTAGATCCAGTCCACAGGTGGATTGCTGGGAGGGGAGAAATTTTATGAAATGGGCTCTGAGACTCAAGCCTAAGGTTACGTAGCTGATTCCTTCTGGGATCATGTTGAGGCAGTGTGGGAAAGGAGAGGCTTCTCCCCCAACCATCACACCACGGGGTCTGCAACATCTTCCCTCTGTCATTCTTGAAGCACTTGCCCTAACAATGTTTCCTTTATTCTAAAAAGTGTAGAAACTGGTTACACCATGTGGGGTAGAAGAGAGAAATGTAAGTGATAAATTGCAGAAACATAGTCTCTCCTTGCTTAGTTTTGCATAAGTTTTAAACTACATAGTTTCTTAACGGATGGCTACTGTGATATGATAATAATGGCTATTGTTTATTTAACATACATACCTAATGGTTTGCAGGAATAATCTAATTTAATCCTCACAACACCCCTAACAAGGTAGGTGGTATCATTCTTATTCTGTAGAGGAGAAAGTAACTTGCCCCAATTTACATGACGATAAGATGCTGAGCCAGGATTCAAAGTGGGGGCTGATGCTGCCTGCCCTAGTGTGTGCTCCTTACCACTACGCTACATGGCCAGGGCCCTCTCTCCGTCTCTAGGATTTCTCTAAACAGTGCCCAGTGCTCTTTTCGTTACCCTTTGTGCCTTCCTCACACTGGGCAGGACACCCAGTAACCCTATACTGGCTCTTTGTCCTGCCCTGCCCTGCAGGGTCAGCTCTTAGCCAGTTACCGGGGCAAGGTTTAAAGCAGCAGTGAACACTCCCTGGTACCCTAGGCCTTGCTTAATCTTTGGGCTACTCCTCTAGTCCTGACCCTCAGAGTCACTCTCCTCACTGACTGGTTCCTGTTCTTGCTCTTGCTTCCTGCTCAAGCTGAGGTATTGCCTTTGTCTGCCTTTTTTGGATCCCTGGAGGAACTAGGTCCTTTTTGGTCTAGACACCCAGGGTCATCCTTTTGATAAAGCTGCTTTCATCATGGGCCTCTGAATATTGACTTGGCAACTTCTAAGATTCAACCTTTAGAAACCCCCTAAATAGCTTCTTCTCTCACCTGGGTATCCAGCCACTTGCAGCTCCTCAGAGCTAGTTCTCTGAGTCTTGTCAGCACACCCTGAGTTCTCTTCAAGAATCTAGGATATTCTTTTTATAAGTCCCAAAGGTCATATCTATTCTGTCCTATCCACCTCTCCCTCTCCCTTAAGTGGCTTTGTCTAGATATCTTTTAGTATGTTAGAAATCATCATGCAAGTCCCTCATTTTACTTTGAAATATCACACCACTTTTCCTTCTCTTCTGCTACTGGTAGTGGTTAAGAGCACAGATCCTGGAGTCAGACTGCCTGGGTTCAATCCTGGCTTGGTCACTTACTAGCTAGTAATCTTGGATAAATCACTTAACCTCTCTATGCCTCAGTTTCCTCACCTATAAAATGGGGACAGTAATAGCACCTACCTCAGCAGGGTTGTTGTGAGAATTAAATGAATATGTGTAAAGTGCATACTTATATATCTGGTACTTATATAGCACTTACCATCTATGTGTTTTTTAGTGCTATTATTCCTTGAAAACATAAACATAATTAATTCTCAACATTTACATTTGATCATCCCTGTCTTACAAGTCTCTCCAGAGGGCTTTACCACACTCCCTTCCCATCCTTCATCAAGCCCCCTGCAAGTCACACCTGCCATTCCAGCAGCCTCACTGCCTTTTCAGTAAAAACACAGCAATTTTTTAAAATGTGCTAAATTTGTCTACAGTAAAACTGATCAAAAATATTGTCCACAAAAAGGTTGAGGAAGGAGGGTTTGTGCCGCAGAAAGAGCAACTCCTTGATTTGGAGGAGGTAAGGGAGTAATGGGGTGGGGATAAGGGGGTATGTAAAGGAGCTAAGCCCTAATTAGGGGAGTGGGTCTCACCTGTAGCATAGAGATCTGCATTTTATAATATCGGTTGGAGGGATCAGGAGCTGAGACGATGAGGAGACGCCGTTTCTCATAGAACTGATCCAGAAGGCCAGCAGCAGAGTTGACATTGACATTAATCTTCATAGCTAGGGCAGAAGCAGATGGCCAGTCAGGATCTGGCCTTGTCCTTCATCCCAGCTTACATAACAACACTGAGGAGCTCCAGTCTTTCTGGTTAACACTGCTGAGTTGTTTCTCCCTTTCCTTGGGGGAAATCCTGAAAGAACACTTGGAGATTTTAAACCCTTCTTCTTGGAGTAGAAGTATTCTAAGGGGGCACATTGACCCTTAAAATAAACACACCTTAGAACCCTCCTATTCCCACATCATACACATTGCTCTTGGACAGCTGTGCCATACACATGGGGAGATCCTCCAAAGTAGCCCTAATCAGTATGTCCACTCTCCCCATTCCCTGGTTTCACTCACGAGCACAGATGGGAGGTGATCCTGACCACTGGCGGCTGGACTGGCAGACCCGGGAGGGGGTCCCTTGGCGCTCATAACCTCCATCACAGTGGTATTCACAGGTGGCACCATAGTTGTCCCCTGCTGAGGTGCAGGTGAGGTAGCCATGCTGTGGTGGTTTCAGAGTTGGGCAGCGTCTCACTGTCAGGGAAGAGTTCCAGTCAGGGACTATGGTATCTCTTTTAGGAAAAAAAGGCTAAGAGGGTGCCCATGCTGGGTTTTCTAGATCAGGAGACTTAGGATGATCAGAATGAATGACTTCTCTGTGTTTCCAATGGCCAGAGATAGAGCCAGAATTTTCCTTTCTTAACAAATTAAATCTGAAATGTAGACAAAGGTGTTCATAAAATCTGGAAGCACAGGTGAGTATACATATTATCATCAAAAGACTATCAATCAGTCTGTAAAAGAAAATATTGTCATTTTTGTTTTCAGACTTTGTGGACACCCTGTGTAATGATGACCACCTTACAAAATTACTTTTAATATGAGAAATAAATCGGAGGAGACTTAAATATCCATCAGTGGGAAAAGTGTTAAGCAAATTATGATACATTCTTAGAAGTAGTTATGCTGTCATTCAAAATATTTCTGAAGAATTTTTAAAGAACATAGGAAAATTACTTGTGTTATAATGAAAAGTGACAAAGGGTGATCTAAGATTGGATATACAGTATGATATCAACTATATATTTTTTTAAAGTATGTGTAGATAAAAGACTGGAATGAAAGTACCAAAAGATTAACAACAATTGCCTCTGGACAGTGGAGTAATAGATTTTTTTCCCTTTGTACATTTCTTTATTTCCCAAATGTTCAACAATGAGCATGAATCATTTTTATAATGAAAAAAGCAAAAGAAAACAATACAACACAAAACAAAGATGAAGAATCAGGCAGCCAACACTACCAATGTCAGCAGAGGTGAAAGATTGAGAATGAAGGCTGATTAGATTTGATAATTAGAAGGCCAAGAAAAGAAATGGAGACAGAGTATCTTTGTGAATTTTATCTAGATTTAGGAGAATGAGAAAGTCTTGCTGAGGAGTCAGGGTTTCTGAAACATGTGTATGCACGTGTGATGCAGGCTTCCTGAATGACCCTGTTTGGTGAACTTGTTTTTTTCCTGTCCCGATATAAGTGAGGTGTCTGTTTCAGACATAGATAGGAGAGGGTTGTGGTGGGCATCTAGAGGGTCAGGGTGGAACAGGAATAATGAGCAATGTGGAAATGGAAGACTTCTTTCTGACCTTGCACTTTCACAATGAACTTGCAGCTGGCCCGGTTGTAGGCTCTGTCGTAGGCAGTGTAACGAATCACATGCTCTCCTTCGGGAAAGTGAGAGCCAGGCTCAGGGCCCCGAAGTGTCACTCTGCATGGGACAGGGTGAAAGAGCCACTGAGGAAAGAGACTCTTGGAATTGGGGTCTGGGGCACATCATTGCTATAGCCTCAGCCTGTACAGTTCAGTGTAGGCAGCCTGAGAGCCTGGGAGAAGCTGCTGGGAGGCAAAAGGGGCATCTGTTACTCACCTGGTGATGGTACCATCAGCAGAATCTTTCACCAAGGGTGGGTCCCAGTATACTCGAGCAGTCAGTTTCTCCGGCTCTGCCATCTTCTCACGTGAGTGGGGACAACGGATCTTGGGGGGATCTATGTCTGCCAAGGTCAGAAATCAGGTGCTGACCCATGGTCCCCTTGCTTTCCCTGAAGGGAACCCGTAGAAGCAATACCCCACCACTGGGTAGGTAAAAGATGCACTCTCAGTTCGAGATGCTCAATGCAACTGGGGAAGGAAGCCCCGCTGCAGGGGAAGCGATCACTTTGTTAAGCATGTGCCCAGGGTGCCACCCTCATAGTGAGCAGGAATGCCTTCTGTGGTGAGAATTCCACATCTTTTGTGGACATAATGCCAGGGTGGCTCTTTGCAGCAGGACAACTGGGAGCAACCAGCATTTACCTACACATACAGGCTCGCCTCCACTCCACTGCCCATCTTCCATGCAGATTCGGCTGCGGTCACCTTCTAGGTAGTAGCCACTGGAACAGCTGTAGTCACAGCGGGAGTCAAGAAGCACCCCATTTGTACAGGTGTAGGTGCCACTCGTAATGAATGGCAATGCGTGGCATCTCATCTCTAAGAGAGAACCAAGTGGCAAACTCACTGGCCTGTGGGACTATCTGGAGGTGATGCCTGGGCATCTACACAGGGAGATCCGTATCAGAGACAGCAGAAAATACAGAAGACCCTACCCCAAACTGCCCTTACATTTTTGTGCCTAATTGACTCTTTTTTCCTAATTGCCTTCTTATTTTTATATTATAAAGTATAGTAGTGCTCTGGGGCGGGGAGGGGGGCAGTTCAAAGAAGTAAATTACTTGTCCAAGTGTATGGACTTGAGAAGCACACCTGAGTTTGGATCCCAGCTCCGCCTCTTACTAGCTCTGTGACTTGAGCAAATTACCTCATCTCTCTGAGTCTCAGTGTTTTCATCACTAAAATGTGGGTACTTCATAGGATTGTGCAGATTAAAAGAGAGAATACATGTAAACCTCTGGGCTCATTTAGGGCCTCAGCAGCTGTTAGTTTTTGTCTCTTGTTCCTCAAATGCTGGATGCCTTTGAACAACTTCAAGGCTCCTTTTTGAGTATAATTTTGGTGTTACCACAAGCACTCCTTGGCTGAGGCTCACTTACCTGTGGAAGTAGGCTGGCCCTCTGTCCAGGTGAGAATACAAGTCAGGCCAGTGCCTGGAGGGCCAGCTTTGGTGGTATTTGATTAAAGAGGAATCCCTGTGCTTTAGACACTGCGTATGCCAGAAGCGGGGACTGCAACCATGAATTGATTGTGAGCCTGTGCTTGCCAAAGTCTAATTTGAGATACCTGAGACTTGAAAGAGGTAGGCAAGCCATACATTCCTCTAGATTTTCTAAGTTCTAACCCTGCATAAGTTCAATTATTGGGGCACTGAATAAAGATTCTATAAGCTATGTTCATTTTACTTCTTGGTCAAACCAGACTTGGAGATTATTGCCTTTTATGTTTTCCAGTATCTTTTCTGTAAAGACCTATAGAAAAATGACCTTGAAATCAGGGCCAAGAAAAAAGGTTTGTCTTTTCAGAAGAATTTGTTTTCTTAGTATTATATGACAGTGAAAATGATAGATCCAAGTGTTCACTCTTCTGTCTCTTATGAGGAAGGGCAAAGCCAGATTCAGTTTTCAAATATAGTAATTAACTCATTCTAGGCACCTGGAAATATCTACATGTCCATTCTTTTAACTGGTTTTAGGTTCGTTTATAGACTTACATTATTTTAACTTTGTAAGGCCAATTCAAATTCATTTTGGTAATGATGGGGTCTAAATCCTAAAACAAATTAATTACAGTCACTTAGAGAGGTGTGATGGCTTCCTTCTTTCTGGCTATCAAGCTTCTCCTCTCCTCCACAGCATCTTCTCTGACCAAGCCCATTTCTCTGTGAGTGCTCAGCTATCTGCGTCCACTTAACTGCATTCATGTGCATACATTTGTGTTTGTATCCCATTTGTCCATAAGCAGCCTGGAAGTAATTGAGGAGTTGAGTAAGCTTCTGAAGTGACCAATTCAGGGCCCCGCACACATGGATGTCCTACAAATGGCATTCAGCATGGACATATGGACACACAAAGCTCAGTTGCTAAAAGGGGGTAGGCTGCAGAGTTTGACTAAAAGGTAGGGATTTGGGAGCTGAGGGGGGCATGGCTTGGAATGTGTATGTATTAGCATCCCCACATTCTAGCCTTAGGGATTCTTCTTGACTTTCAGAAGAAAATGAAGAATAGCAGATGTCTCATAGCTTCACTGCCAAGGCCTTCTAGAGCCTTAGGCCAGGAAGTACAGCAGTTTACCACAAAGGGGAAAGAGTCTGAGACCGTACATCCTCGAGAGCTCCAGAGGAAGGCCCAGGTGCACATCAGGCCCCAGGCCCAAGCCTTACATGTATGTACTCCTGGGCCTTCTGAGCCTGAAGGGCTGGTTGCTACTTAAGCACTCATGTTGCTTGGGCATTCACCACAGGGAGAGAAAATGAGCTAGAATGTTAGGATGGGAAAAGGCCCTGTCTAGTGCCTGTGGGAAATTCTCCATTTGCACTTGACAGAGGGCATAGTAACACCTCCAGGCACATACCTTCAGTGGCTGGCTGGCTAGCTGGCTTCTCTCGCATACACACATCAGCATTTGCACACACACCACTTACGCCTGCAGTAGGCAGTTCCAGACCAACGGCGGTTTGGCAGGCATTGCACCGACCTCCGTCCGATCAGTCGAAAGCCCCGGTCACAGGAGAGCTCACAACGAGTGCCCAGGCTGCTGTGATAACTTCCTCCCCTTGGTGAGTAGCATGTGGCCTCTCCATCCTGGATATTTAATGTATAACACCATCGGGGGACTGTAGCAATAGAAGAAAAGTAAGCTAGGAGTACAGTAATCGAGGCAGTGTGCTATTGGCGAAAGGATGGACACATAGATCAATGGGACAGAATAGAGAGCCCAGAAATAAACCCACATAAGTATGCTGAAATGATTTTTGACAAAGGTGCAAAAGCAGTTCAATGGAGGAAAGATAGCCTTTCGAATAAATGGTGCTAGAGCAATTGAACTTCCATAGGCAAAAAAAAAAAAAGACAACCTCGACCTAAGTCTCACACCCTCTACAAAAATTAACTCAAGATGGATCATGGACTTAAATGTAAAAAGTAAAATCATAAAACTCTTAGAAAGAAGCATAGGAGAAAATCTCTGGGATCCAGGGCTAGGCAAAGAGGTCTTAGACATGACACCAAAAGTACAATTCATAAAAGAAAAAAAATCAATAAATTGAACCTCGTCAAAATTAAAAACTTTTGTTCTGTGAAAAGCACTGTTAATAGACAAAAGACAAACCACAAACTGGGAGAAAATATTTGCAAACCACATATCTGACAAAGGACTAGTATCCAGAATATATAAAGAACCCTCAAAACTCCACAGTAAAAAAGCAAACAATCCAGTGAGAACATGGGCAAAAGACATGAACAGGCATGTCACTGAAGAGGATATACTGATGGCACATAAGCACATGAAAAGATGTTCAGCATAATTAGTCATTAGAGAAATACAAATTAAAACCACAACAAAGTACCATTATACACCCATTAGGCTGTCTAAACTTAAAAAAAAAAAAACTGGCAATACCAAATATTCGTGAGGATGGAGAGAAACTGGAACTCTCATATATTGCTGGGGGAAATACAAAATGGTACAGCCACTTTGGAAAATATTTTGGTAGTTTCTTATAAAGGTAAATATACACTTGCCATGCGACTCTGCAATCCCACTTTAGGTATTTACCCAAGTGAAATGAAACCTGTGTTCATACAAAATCCTGTACACAAATGTTTGAAGTATTTCTATTCATAATTGCCAAAAGCTGGAAACAACTCAAATGTCCTTCTATGGGTTAATGGTTAGACTAACTGTGGTTTATCCCTACAAAAGCATGACGTCCTGATACATGCAACAACATGGATGAATCTCCAATGCCATTTGTGAAGTGAAAGAAGCCACACTCAAAAGGCTGCATACTGTAGGATTCCATTTATACGACATTCTGGATAAGGGAAAAATATGGGGACGGATCAGTGGTTGCCAGAGATCAGGGGTAGAGGTCAAGGATAACCTCAAAGGGCAGCCCTGGGTAAGTTTTTGAGGTGATGAAACTGTTCGGTACTGTGATTACCTGACTATGCATTTGTCAAAATGCATAGAACTGCACACCAAAAATTGTGAATTTTACCGTAAACTTAAAGTAATTTTTAAAAAATAACACAAAGATGTAAGCTAGAGAGAGGAAGGGAATGTGATATCAAAGAAGGCTGCTAAGGCATGACAGTCTGATCCCTGTTCAGTACTGAGCACAAAAGGTTACCAGGCTGTTAAAATCATAACAGCATCGTAAAGATGCCTCATTGGCTACACAAAATAAACATCTCGAGTGGGTTCCAATTTTAAAAGGACACATATAAACAGGCAGAGGGCCACCTGCCCAAGGATGCACACACAGGATGGCACAGATCTGTTAGCCTGGAGTGGGGGAGGCTAAAGCCCCATATGAGCTCATTTGGTTCCCAAATCCTAAGGGACAAAAAAGGGGGCTTTGAAAAGAAGCACACTAGGAGCTAAAGGAGCAAAGAAAGGCTAGAGCCTCTGCTTGACGGCAACTGGAGAATTAAGACAGATGACGGTGGGAAAACGATCCTTGAAGCAACAACATGCTTGTGGCTTCCAGTGTTAGTTTTGAGCCTGTGACTGTGACACACGGCTGCCATCTGGAGACACCATCTCCAAATTACAGCAAGTCTCTGAAGCACGACAGTTGCAGGGCTGTTGATTATACAATCCCAACACATATCACCAAGACTTTACATGGGAGGTGGGGACTTCAACAATCACCCCCGTCCTATTTCTTGTCCATATTCTGTCAAGGAGAATACACATCATATTGGAATGAATAGGACAAGCAAGTAGAGAAAAGGGAAATATAAAGCTCAGGGTAAATGCTGAGACAGGAAGAGAGGGTCTAGCTATTGTGAGTGCAAATTTGCTGGTGCAGAGGAATCCTGGCATAAAGGAAACATGTTGGAAGGCTGGAAAAGCACAAAAACACTATCCCAATTTTTTCCCCAGCTTTATTGAGGTAAAATTGACAGATCAAATTGTATATAAGGTGTACAATGTGATGTTTTGATACATTGTGAAATGATTACTGCAATCAAGTTAATTAACACACTCGTCACCTTACAGTTACCATTTTTTTTTGTAGTGAGAGTACATAAGATGTTCTCTCCTAGCAAATTTCAAGTACACAACATAGTATTATTAACTATAGTCACCATGCTGTACATTAGATCCCCAGAAGGAAGAAGAAGGCAGCCTCTAGGAACTATAGCCTGATGAGGCTGACAGCACTGATAGCAAAGTGTTCTAGAATATTTAAACATAGCCTCATATCAGTTAGAAAGAGAAGTGGTGATCTCCAAGTGCCCTCAAGAACAAGTAATTCCAGACTGACCTCATTTCCTTTTTGGGTACGGTCACCAGACTGGTAGAGGAGGGGAAATGGTGGGTACATTATGTGGAAGTAAGCGAGGCATGTGATAATGCCTTTCATGCCATTGATGTGAATGAGATGAAGAAATACAGGCTAGGGGACAGTACAGTCATGGAGACTCATAACTGGCTGAACAACTGTACCCAAAGAATGCTGATGGGAAACCGAAACTAAGAATGTGGCTCAGTACAGCATGGTGAAAATGTCTGGTAGGAAATGTGTTAGTCATTATTGAGTAGCTACTGTGTGCTAGGCACCATGCTTTACATTTTCATTTTCACATCCATCATCTCATATAGCTCTCCCCACAGGCCTGTGAGGTAGGTTAGGTGTTTATGCCTATTTTGCAGATGGGGAAGTAACTTGCCCAGGGTCCCTCGGCAAGTAAGGGGCAGAACTGAGATTTGAACCCAAGCTTTGTCTGGCTCTAAAATCCATATTTTTTTCTAACCATAATATCTGCCACTGTAGCATTTTAGGCTGCTATTTTGAAGTATACATTTACATTTTTGAATATACATTTACACATGTATAAGTATACAGTTACATTGTGGTAATATAGCCACATGGTTGAAAACCCAAAAAGTATAAAAAGTTACACAGTAAAAAGTCTCCCTCCCACCCCAGCTCCGATGACTACCCTCACTTAGTCCCTCATAAAGAACCACTGTTAATAGTTTCTTTATGCATATAAAGCAAATCTTGCTATAGATTCTTATTTTCTCCTCGTTTTTAACACAGAGTAGCATATTATGCCCACTATTCCCACCAAGGCTTTTTTAAATCAACTTTTTTTTTATTTTGTAATTTTCTTTTTTTTTGTAAATAAACTTAATGTGTTTGAGATCTTCCCATATCACTACATAGAAAGCATGCAATTTATTTAAACGAAATAACATTTATAAAATACACAGCACAGTGACTGGCACATAATATGTGCTTGTCCAGGGTCAAAGAGCTGGAAGCTGGAGGAGCTGGGACTTGAACTCAGGCCCATGGCCTCTGCTCTGCGAAGCTATCCACCTATGTCTTCTTAGGGATTATAAGAAAACAAAGTGCTGACAACAGGATTGAAAAGGCCTTCTCTGTGATTATCTTCAGATAACCCAGGCAGAGTTACCAGCTTGCCCAGGGCTGAAGCCACCTGCGAGGAAAGCGGCAGCCCAGAGGACTGAGGCCATACCTCAGAGAAAGGTTTCTCACTCCAAGCTAGGAGTCAGGATAAGGGAATGAATGTTCGTTCAAGATTAGTGAAAATGGCACCAAACTACATGGGCAGTTTGCTCTACAATAATGATCTGGTTTTTACTGGTTACCTCTTCTTTTTTAAATCCTTTTCTTAAACAATGGGTTACATTTTTGATGAAAGAGATGGAATGAGCACGGCTTTGGAGTCAGACAGATCTGAGTTTAAATTCCCACTCTGCCAGCTCCGAGCTCTATGACTCTAAATTTAACTTCCCTGAGCTTAGTTTCCTGATCTGTAAAATGGGGATAATAAACCAATTTCATGGGCCTGTTTTGAGAATCAAATGGAATTGCATGTGTAAAGTATATCTAGCCCTGGGAATGGTACTCGCTAAATCAGTGTCTGGGTTTGAGCCATGGGCTCATCCCCCTTCAAGCAACAACTCGCTGCTGCCCCCTGGAGACATCATCCCAAATTACAGAAAGTCTCTTAAGCACTACAGGCGCAGAGCTGTTGATTATGAGGTCACAAAGACCTTACAGGGCAGGCTGGGACCTCAGGTTGTACGTTCCCGCCCGGCCCCTCCCCCCTCAACACTGATAACCTCACTCAATTAGTTTTGTTCCCTGAGACTAAGTCCCAAAGAGAGCCGTGAGACACTTGACTTCAAGGCCACAGGCTGCCATGTGGCTTATATTTTCCTAAAGGGCTTTACGTACATTTAAAAATAACCAACGAGGCAGGATAATGTTAAACCTAGGGCTGCCAGACCCCTTGAAAGTACCTTCTGCATCTGTTGCTTTTTCCTATCTGCTTCTCCCATTTACAGTCTTCTACAATCTGGCTTCAGCTCCCAGGATGCCAACTAGCCAGTAAACATTTCTTGAGCGTCAACTTTTTACATAGCTCTGTGGGGGTGTCATACATGGCTCCTTCTGTTAAATAGGTAACTATTTTGTTGAGGGTAATAAAAAGTAAACGAAAGAGGCATTATATAATGAATGCCAAATGAGTTGTCCAGATAATAAACATTTATTTCAGAAGAGGTGCATAGCAGGTACTCAATAAATATTCATTGAATAAATGAATGAAAGAATGCATGGATGAGGGAAAGCTCAGTTTGACTAAAGCAGTCAAGGAACAGAATAGAGTTCTACTAATCTGGCTGAAGCATAGCTTTCATGGGGATAAGGGGTAATGAGTTGGCAGCTAGACTGAGGCCAAATTCTGTTAGAAATGGTCACAGTGGGCCACTAGATTTGAGGAAGGGCGAAACATGAGTCAGAGAATTCAGGAGGCAATTGCCATTATCCATGTGTGAAGTAATAAAAGTTTTAATCCCATGGATTTATAAAGAAATGACAGTTCTTGGTGAATGACTGGTGAGAGCTGATGAGGAAAAGGGGGCTATTAAATATGCCATTGAGGTATTTTTGAGAGAATGGTGGTTCCATTATCTAAAGTAGGAAGGTCAGCTGTAGAACCCTTTACAGGGAAGATGAAAAAATTTAGTTTTAGATATCTCTGAATGGAAGTGTCCAGCGGCAGTTGGAGATGTAGTCCAGGAGCTCAGGAGACAGGTCAGGGTTGCCCGAAGTTCAGATTTATACCTCATTCTCTCTCTTGTCACCACCAGAGAGCCCATCTCCTTTCTTGGCTTCAGCTATGACCAGAATAGCGAAATGTCATGGAGCACCAAGGAAGGGAGGTTGAGAAGAGAGGGATGTGCTCACTGCTGCTGAGAGCCTGGGGAGATGGAAGCTCAAGAAAGGGCCATATGATTTGGGCATTGGGAGAGAATTGTGATCTCCAAGGGATGTCGTTTCAGTGTGGAGATTTGTGGGTGAGTGGGAAACAGACTGTAGGGAGTTTAGGAGTTAGTGGGTGCTGAGACAGAGAGGCAGTGGGTGTGGACCGTTTGGCAGTGAGAAGAAGATAGGTAGAAGGTAGTAGAAAGGAGCATAGAGAAACCCAAAGCTCTGATCATTTCTCTATTGAAACTGTTTTCTCAAAGGTCACCACTTACCTTCTTCTTGCCAAATGTAATGTTTGCAATCCCCTCAATTTGTCTCTTTACAATATTTGACACAGTAGCTCTCTTCTCCCTTCTCCTTCCTTAAAACTCCCTTCACCCGTGGCTTCTGTAATCTGATAGATACTACCCTGATCTCCTCCTACATGGCTGACCACTATCTCTTTTTCCCTTGTTGGCTCTTCTCCTACTCACATCTGTAGATGTGTTCTAAGGCTCTGACCTTGGCCCTCTGCTCCCTCACACAGCTCATCCATCTAAGCTGATGACTCACAAAGCTCCATCTTTGTACTTCCCACTGCCTATACATCACCTTCACTAAATCGATTTTCTTTTCTAACCTTGTCTTTCTGAGAGGGGTCTTCCAGTTCTCCCAGGCATTCAGACTGGATGCTTTCAGATATCCGTTTGTTTCTTAGCCTCTTGGTACATCAAATCTGTACCAAGTCTTGTCATCTCTTTCTTTGAAACATTTCTCATGTGAAACATACTCTCCATTTCTTTGCCACTACCTCAGTCATCTCTAACCAACATTACTGTTACTGAATCCTGGAGAGTCTCCTTGACCCAGGCTCTACTCCTCCTGAATCCTTACTTTCTGTACACAATAACGAAGTTAATATTCTGAAATTACCATTTACCATGTCACTTCCCTCAGCAAAAACATATGATGGCTCCTTATAACTCCTAGCACGACAGCTAAACTTTCCGCGTGGCTTGCAAAGTGTAGAAACAAGGGATCTTAGGAATGGAGGGGATATTAGATATCACTTGGTCTGACTTTCCTTCTAAGGCAGGAATTGCTATTCAGCATTCTTCACAGAGTCCTCCTGCCTCTCCTTAGAAGAGTCCTGAGATCGTGGAGCCTTTCCTTACTTGGTCTCATTGTTTATATTCAACTTTATTTTCTACTAATCCCTCCAAATCCCATCTCTTCCAGTCAGGTTGGTTTTTTCCTAGCTCCTTCCTCTAACAGGTTTGTTCTTACCTCTATGTCTGTGGCCATCTGCTTTACTGGATGTCCTCCCCTCCCCTTCCAGTTCTCAAAGTCCACGCATCATTCAAGGCCTCGTCTAAATGTCATCTTTCATGACCCCTTCCCTGACCTCTTTTTCTTAACTCCTATTGCAGTTATTACTACCACACAGTTTCACACTTACTTGTCCTACATGTGCTAATTTTATTGCCCCCTCCCCTACCCCCCAGCAGAATGTAAGCTCCTTGAGGGTGACAGAAACCCTGTCTTAGATTTTGTATCACCCACAGGCTTACCTTGCACAGGATTCAGCATACAGTAGGTACTCAGTCAATACTTAATGATTAATAATAGATGGGCAACCTTAGTGCTGGAGAGGTGAGGCCACACAGCAAGTCAGTAACCAAGTTCATGATTGGAAATCATAGCCCCTGATTCCCTGAGCTGCAATTTTAGCACATATGAGCCAAGCTGGATGAGGATGCTTCAGGGAGAGCCTAGGCCTTAGGCCAGAAAAGACCCTTCCTGAGCCTGAGAAGCAGTGAGGATTACCTCGGTAGTCTAGGGCAGGGGCCTGTGGGACCTCTTCAGCATATACTTCATTGTAGCTTTCATCTGGGTAGTAGCCTGACCCTAGAATGAAGAAGACAATATCAAGATGGCATATTGATTTCTCACTCAAGTCCTTCCCAACCTTTCCCCCCATCCAACTTGGTCCCTTCTTGAGGACATGGCACTCCTTGGCTGGGGAGCCAGATGGATATTTAGTGGAGAAAACTCTGTCTTGTAAAGCAGCAGAACTCTTGTGGGCAAACCTCAACACCTCAGATGCACAGAGGGCGAGCTCATGTTGAGGGGTGGCGAGGGCTTACAGGTAGCACTAGAAGCCTCTATTTAAAAGAAAAAAAAATCAAACTTCTCGATCATCCATCAATCCTGCCAATCTTGACTGTAAATGGCCCATTTCCTTGATGCAACACACAAGTCTTGGTGAGACACTGATGACCAAGCTCTGAGGATGGACTGTTGTCCCTGGTAGGAGGAAAAAATAGAGCCTGAATAAGGGTCTTCCCACTAGTGACAGGCCTGCTCACAGTCCTCAGAAGGAAATGATTCCTCAAGCTCCCACTAGCCTACAGGGCACCTGGTTGCCATTGTTAGGAGTGGCATATCCAGGCAAAGAGGGAGGGCTCAAAAGGCAAGGGGGAAAGAGAATAGTTTCACATCCTGAGCAGTTTGTCCTGGTTTGGAGAAAAAAGAAGGCAGGTTCCTTAGAGAATTTTCTGGTTCTTCTAATCAGCAGGAGCTTTAGCAGGAAGCTGCTGAACTAGAGAACATTCCTGGTCCACCCCCATTCTGTTAAGTGGCCCAGTCCCTGGTGGAGGCAGGTTTGCCGCTGTCTGGGAGACTAAACAGTGTGTTCCACCAGACAGCAGGAAATTGGTCATGAATACGAACTAATTGGAATACAACTTGGTCCTTTCCGGAGCGAAGTTTCCGGAAGCCCTCCTTTCAGCCTCCCTGAGCCCTAATGCACGCACAGGAATAGAGCAGTCAGCCGTGCTGGAGTCAGAAGACAATTCCTCATTTCCAGGAGAGGATGTGCTTCCAGGACAGGGCTGGGTTTTAGTGCTGGAGCCTTTTGGCCTGTGTAAACACTCAGACCACAAGCTTGCCTGCCTCCTCTCTGGGAAGAGGCACAGGGCCCCCTGCACTAAAGGGTGGAGCAGAGTGCTAGATGATGAAGATCCTCTATTCCCCACAAGGCCTGACTGAAGGTGGGGAGTGTTGAGAAACCAGTCCAACTTGATGAACAAGGGAATGAATTAAATTGAAAGTTTGCCTTATGAAATCATGTCCTTGTTGGTTTGCCCTCATTCCAAAGGAAAGAGTTCATTTTTCCTCTTTCCCTTGATGTTTTTCTGTTTTCCCATTTCGGTTTTCTTTTGGCTTCCCTTTATTTCTCCTTAGGCCTCCTCTTCCTTGCTTGCTCTTTTCCCACATGGGAGGTTTCTTGTGGGGGGCGGCGCACAGAATTCTTGTCAGCTGTTTCAGTTTAGTATTCGCCTCAAAGCTTTACAGTCCTGTAAACAGGAGGCCAGATGTCTGTGATTCCCTAAAGGATTCAGTCCCCGCACTCTTGTTCCAGAGCTCGCTTGTGAAGCAATGCCCAGCAGGGAACAAGCCTCTGTTTACCAGAAGGGCAAACAGGAGTGTCAGAGGCCTCTGGCTGGCTAAGAACGAAAACAACTTGACTGCTAACAATGACTGCTAACATCACTCAACACGTACTCTGTGTTCAGCCCATTACATATGTTATGTCCTTACGTCACCCTAACATCTCGGGGAGGTGGACACCCAGATTACTCTCTAATGTACAGATGAGGAAGCAGGCTCAGAGGAGTTAAGGGAGTAGCCCAAGGTCTCCCGGCCAGTAAGGAGCAGAGTGGGCATTCCAGCCCAGGGCTGTTTGACCCCTCTAGACCAAACTCAGACACTCCACTAAAGATAGTAGTAGGGGAGAGCTTTCGACAATGTCTGGCAGGGATAGAAATCTGAAATCGTCCTTGCAGCCCAGCTTTTTCACTCTGTGTGTGGGATCGAAGGCCACCAAGCACTTTACATCATTCCACAATTACAGCAGATGTGGGAAAGCTGAGGTGAAGATTCAATCAGATAATTATAGTCTCCAGCAGGGTGCAGAGGTAGCTGGACCAGTGCTGAGTTTGCTTTGTGATGGGAATGGGCTCCGGCCACCTTACCACTTTAAGCCTTTCCATTTCCCCTCCTTGCCTGTCTTTGGGTATTTTTTGTAAATATTAGGATACTGAGATGAGACATAAGAAACTAGAGGGGCACCCTCCCAATATTGTTCTATCTGCCTGCTCCTCTTCAGCCCTGGGGGGAGGTTTGGGCAGTATTCCTCAGCTCCTTTAGATCAACCAGTGGTTCCTGTGTAGTCTGTTACCAGGTTCCTCCAACTTCCTTAGTAGTCAGACCCTCTAAGCACTGCCCTTCAGTGCAAAGGTATTGCTGGAAATGTAACTGATGGTTGAAGACTATTTTAAGATCCATACTAATGCTTGGCTTATGATAACAAATACAGTCTGACTTCCTGAACTGCACAGATATGCCAATATACACTTTTAATCTGCTGTTTGCTTTATTTATATTCTTAACCCTTCCCAACCCCTGCTGATTATTTTTGGACCCTTTTCCTTACTAGCCCTGAATCCACGCTTGGCTGCTTTCCTTGAAAGCAAGTGCCATTCTCATTTGAGGTCAAGGCTATGGCCATGAACAAAACAGTGCTGGATGCATAGAGAGTGGTCAACAAATATTTGTTGAATAAATGAATGAACAAATGAACGGAGCAAGCTCAGACAGCTGAACTAGTGATGTAGGGGAGGATTATTGGAAAATTTCCGCATTTCTCTCATCATGTAGCCTCCTAAAAATAGAATAGAGCAGAATGAGTGGGTTTACAGGGCTGTCAGAGACCTCACCAGCCTGGGATCCTCAGAAGGAGTGGTGACCCTGGTGGTTCTTGTGGAAGTGGGGAGTGCCACCTTCGCAAACGGCCCTTTGAGAGCTTTAAATGAACCTAAGTTTTGAAAAATCTGCCCTGTCCTCAAGACTCCAACAACTCGGGCTTCCATCCTGGGAAAGGTAAAGGCCTTTGCATTCCATGAGATTTCATACAGGAGTTCAAAATTGGGCTTTGAGCCATCTAAATCTCCACTCCCGAGTCCTGTGGTCTTTGGTCAGATTTTGGTCTTATGCACTTGAACTGCAGCTAGCAGGAGGTTGGGGAGGACAGCTGCACATATTATCTCCTGGAGACTTGAGGCTCCTTTAACCCCAAACAGTGTGTACTCTGCCAAGGGCTTGACTTCAATTTCTTCATCTCAATGTCAGCCCTTGTTCTTCACCCCCTACAAAGCCAAGTTAAGCCAAAGAGGGGAGGAAGTTTGCATATTTGTTTGAAAGCTTGATGCAGCTGTTCCAGACAAACAGAGCTACTGCCAAAGGCCTCCACCAGGAGCTAAGGGCATGTGGAAAATTTTAGCTGCAATGACTGCAGCTGTGATGGAAGCAGTTTGTTATTTACTCATTGCTGGATAGTTTCCTAACTCCATTGGTTGGGCCTGTCTCTTTCCCCTACTCCCCCCAGCACCCATGAGGGCAGACACTGTAGGCCACAGAATATTCTTAGCACTTGGAATGCCAGCTGGGCCCCATCAAAAACCTCTGTCTGCCACCTCATTGTCCTTCCTTCATTCCTCCCCCGCCCCTTTTCCCTCTCCTCACTGAGTCTGTTCTCTTCAACTCTCTATGTCTCCAAGGGCAAAGGATGAAACATTCAGGAATCCAGAAATCTCCATCCCTTCTGAAGTCAGGAACAAGCCAGAAGAAACTGGGGAATTCCTGTTTAAGAGAATGTGATCTGTATTGTCATTAACATCTTTGGCAGAAAGAGGCTATAAATAAAGTCTATGGGAGAGAGAAAGAGAGAGGAAGGGAGGGATGGGGGTGGTGAGGAAGAAAGAGAGAGAAAGGGAGGGGAGAGGGGGGAGGGAGAAAGCTAAGTGCAGAAGCAGGTGAGACAATGGCCTCAAAAGCCATGTTGTCCAACCTTCTCATATTTATGCTGGTGCAGCCTATTTTCAAATATCTCTTGTTAGTTTGCCTCAAAAGCCTCCCTTGGTAGCGTGTTGCTATGTTTAACCATCTTCATTGTCGAGTTCTTTGTATCTAACTTAAGTGTCTCTTATTGCAGTCTAACTCTTCCCTTCTCCAAGACTTGGTCCAGGCCCTGCTCTCCCTGGAAATAATGGGCAACAGCTCCTAGAACTTACCTGCATACCATGTTGGTGTCACTGCTGGGGTGAGGAAGAGCAGCAGAGAGAGAGCTCCTCTTTGAGTTAGTTGACTGGCCATCCTTGAAAGGGGGGTGGTGGTTAGGGAGATAAGAATAGAGGTATGTGGCCAGAAGTACCAGGGCAAAGGAAAATAACTTTCAGCAATCAGCCATCAATGAACTTCCAAAAGTGAGAGGAAGCAGAAATGCGGATCTGCGAGGAAGAAGAGAGATTTTTAAATTAATGAATGCCTGTTATATCATCTCCTGTAAGGATCTCCCACTTTATAGAATAACAAGACTCTATTTGTTATTTATGGTCTCTTCTCCCGGGAGGAGGAGGACATAAAACAGTCAATTCTCGATTGACTCTGGTGAGAGCAGATGCAAATGTTCCATGGTTATAGAGAGGGACATTGAGGTACCAAGATCAGGAGAGGGCCAACATAAAGTCATATAGAACCAAGAGGGAATCCTGTGATCTAAAGACTGCCAGTTGATCATTTCATCCATTTTACTAGTATTTCCTAACCACTAATCTGGGAAAGCATTAGCGTCTATGGACTAAGAGCTTGAACTCTGGAGTTACACAGATCTGGTGTGTATCCAATTCTGTCCCTATTAGCTATGAGGCCTTGGACAAATTCCTTAACTTCTGCCAGCCTTAGTTTCCTCGTCTATAAAGTGGCAATAATAATAGAATCTACCTTATAGAATAGATTATTGCCTGGCACATAGGGAAGCAATCAATATATATTAGATATGATTATTACCAACTTCGTATTGGATAGGATGGGATGTCTCCTTTCTCTAGTCTCTCAGGCAGTAACTATACTCTGGCTCTGTTCTTAGCTTTGGGTTTTGAGTCTTAGTGGTTTGGTAGTGGCTTCTGGGTTTCAAGTGCAGCCTAACCTTCTAGTTTTACCCTGCTGAGCCAGCAGGAAGTCAGTGAGGTTGGGGAGAACCTACTGAGGTACGTGAGGAGAGGGTGAGCAAGCTCCAGTTGCCCTCTCACTTCCTGTCCTGTCCTCACTCTAATGGGATGAGAGTTCTGTGGTTCCCAGTAGGCAAATACTTCATAAATGACAGTATTAAAACTTGCAGCACACTGGTATAAACTGGCCACTGGACTTTTCAGCGAGCACCCATTCACCCACATACTTTCAATGAAATGCCATGCACAGGGGAGGAGTCAGTCCTAGAAATGGAGAAACAACAAGATGGGAGATCCTGGCCAGAGTCCCTAAGTGACAATGAGAAGTCCAAGAATGGCAAAAATTCATTTTCCAATTCATTGCTGTTTGGCTTCAGATTTTGTCTAAAGAGTGGCAAGGAAGCAGGATAGAGAAAAAGTGAGAGCAAATGAGGGAGGCAAAGAAAGTGGAAAGATGTGAGAAGGAAGCTAGAAAGAAAAGAAAATCTGCCTGAGCTGAAGGAAAGAGATAAAAGCAGAAAAAGGGAACAAATGGACAAGAAAGAGGAGATGAAAGAGAGATCCAGGAAAATGAACAGCTAGATAAACTAGTCACTGACCCCTCTCCCACATGCAGCCTCAGTCCGGTTCCTTGGTTCCGGGGTAGGGGCTTTCCTTTTCAGACCCGGTGCTTTGAGTCTGTGATGGCTTCCCTGCCCACCTCCTCCCCAGGCTCAGACTGAAAACTTGCCTCACGGGAGTCAGCCATCCCTCTGCTGCAGGCTGGGAAGGTAGTAGGAACCTGTGTCTGCAGCCGGGTCACGGCTCAAATGGAAAGCAGCATATGATCCAGTTTCATAAAAGAACGTCTCCCGCCCGCCCCCATGTTGCCCAAGTCCTGGGTCTCCTTACCCGCCAGGGTTGTGAAATGGGGTAGTATGGTGTGAAAGGGGTAAGCAGCAGATCTTACCTGTTCTATAGTTTTTTTGTGCTCTCTTTCTCTCTCCTTCTCTTTCTTTTTCTCCTTCCTCTCTGCTCCTCTCATCAGTCGGAAAAACTTCTACTGTAACATTCCTAGAACGAGTGGCTCCTGGGCTGTCCGGGGGCCTCCGGGATTCTGTTAACTCTGCCCAGATGTTAGGACATCCGCATCTGCCAAAAGTTTCCTTAAAGCTATATGATCCCCAAAGCTATAGCTGTTCCTCCCTCAGAAAAGGGTTTGAGAGCCGTGGACGAGAAGGAGCACAAGGACTGGAGGAACTTAGTCTGTCTGCTGCAGAACAGGGGAAAGTGTGAATGGCGCTGGCCCCAAGCCCGTGTGTATAGTAATGACTAACAGAGGCTGGCTACAGGGCCTCCAGAGATGTGGCGCACTGAAGAACACTGCTTTTTATGACTCAGTATGATGGCAGGATTGAATGAAAAGGAATTTCTCGAACTCCAAGGAGAGGGGAAGAGTGTAGCTGACTTTCACATTCCCTGGAGACTTACCCCATAATTCCTTAGTACTCCCCAACTCCAAGATGCCTTGCCATCCGTATGTACAGGGTCAGACACACTTTGAAATCCTCTCAGTGATGACCTAATTTCTATGGACTTCAATTTCTGATAAGATTATGTTGTTTGCAAAAAATATTCTGCGCTTCTTGCCTGAAGAATCAAGACTGATTTCCTGTAATAAGAGTGGAGGAAAAGCATGCTTAGAGAGGCTTTAGCAGGAGGCCGTTTAAAGGAATCTAGATGATGTATGCATGGCAAGGTTATAGCTGTTGCTAAACCGTTTCCCAGTGACCTCTGATGGAGGGATATGTTTCTTTTCACCAAACAAGCTTTCTTTTTAGTGTCTGGTGTTGAGACTATTCTACCATAGTGCAGACCAGCTCCTTACATTCTCCCTCCCCTGAGAGTTGACATGTCCATCCTTGAAAAATCAGTGGTTGTAGAAGAAATTTTTCTAGCTGCTGTAGAAAGGGTTTCTTCCCTGTGTGTACAAGCAAATTGGTAACCCTTTTCCAGTTATGAAGGGAAGAATTGTGCTTATGATAATAAAAAGTTCAGTAGCAAGCCTGTATCATTTCCAGTCCACCAGTAACAAATCTGGATTGAGTGTCTACCCTGTGTTAAACAGTGTGATAGTGATATAAAGAAGCTGAGGACAAGATCTTGGCCTGATTCATTCAATAAATTTATCACACATCTACTGTGTTAAAGATGGTGAACAGACAAAATCCCTGAACCCTAATTCATAATTAATTCAACAAATATTTATCGAGCATCTGTTACGTACCACATACTGTTCTAGGTACTTCAGAGATATCAGTGAATAAACCAGACAGAAATCCTTGCCCTCATGGAGTGGAGGAGACAGACATTCAACAAGAATGTTCTTGATTACAGTTGTGCGTGCTTAGGGAACTAGCCTTCTTGGGCATCTACTGTAAGCTAAGAACCAGGGGACAGTGGTGAGTAAGAGCTGTGTGATCCTTGGTCTTGTGGAGCTTTACTCTCCAGCTTCCAGAGGGTTTATGTTTAGTAGGGGAGAGAAGGGGGACACAATCAGAAAACAGTACAAGACCATATAAAGTTCCAAAAGCTAAGGTATAGACTGTGAGGACCCTGTGAGCACTCAGTAGGAAGAGCTGGGCCTTGGTCAGCTCTCAGGCAAGGGAAGTGACATAAACAAGTGCTCACTGTTAGGTCAGAGGGGGATGGGCTAACTGGTTAGCGGGTTCAGGGGAGCAGCAGGAAACAAAGTTGAATAAATAGGGTAGAGCCAGATAGTGGGGGCCTTGAAATCAGATATAGGAGTTTACTCTAAACTCATGCGTTAGAAAATAGTGCATCTATTAAATGGGTGTGTGTATGTGAGAGAGAGAGAGAGAGAAGAGAGGGGAGAGACGGGGTGGGGGGGGGAGAGAGACAGAGACAGAGACAGAGACAGAGAGAAATAAATTCTACCAGGGTTGTTTTCTTTCTAAAGAGCCCCCTCACTAGCTCCCTCTTGGCAAAGAGAACAGTCTGAGCTCTTAACAGGGCATCCCATACCCTTCACAAGCAAACCTCACCTACGTCTTCAGCCTAGTTTTAAACATTCACCCCGTGACTCCTCATTCTGGACACATTGAACTTCTTGCTCTTCCTTTCACCCCTTGGTGCCTTTGCATAGACATATTCAGTATACCCTCTATTCCTTTGCCTCATTGCCTGGCCTCTTGAAACCACATCCATCTTTGTGGCTGAGAAGCTTCCCTCAGCACACCCCAGCTGGAGCTGGTTTACTTCGCCTTCCTTTTCTATCACATTACTTTATACATGTCTCAATTATAGGATTTATTACATTTACTGTCGTTGTTCACATATGACAATCTCTGTCCCCTGCTATACTAGTCTGTTCATCTCAGGCTCATCTCTGTCCCCTACTAGATTATGAGTGCCTAGAGGGCAAGAATCTTGCCTTAGTCTTCTTCATTTTCCCAGCACCACACACGGAGACTTGCACATGCTAGGATGAGGATGCTGCATAAGGCCTCCCATCCCACTCAGAGCTGGAAGGAGCAGGACAGAGGGGTGGCAGAGAGAGCTTAAAGAAGAAATGAAGGAGGGAAAGATAGAAATCATAGGGAGATCAAAGTAAGGGGATACATGAGAGAAGAGGGACAGCATTCTTGTGAAGCACTGGGATGGGTAATATGAAGAGCTTACCCAAAACATTAGGGGTTAATTTAAACAACCAACATTTTTTCAGCACCTACTGTGTGTGGATAACACTATGTTAGACACTGTGGGGATATACAGTTGAAGAAAACACGTCTCTATATGATTTGGTTGGGAAGATAAGACAAAGACACACAAAAAGACTGGCAACATTTATTCATACGAACATGAATTACTTAAAGTTCTTAGGGTTTAGTACCATTTTCAACTTCAAGACTTTTAATATGAAGCCCCTTGGCAGTCAAGAAGTTATTGTTTCAAGAAATATTACATATGGAAACTGATTTGCCTGGCTGAGATCCCAGCAAAGCTTAACAAGGCTAGACTAGAAACAACTTTCTTAGAAAATGGACTGAGGCAAATTGACATGGAATTGTGAATTTTAATACTATTCAAGAGTACTTCTCATTTCTGTGTGTCTCAAATTGTATATTATGAGCTTTTTTGAAGAAGGTAAGATCGGAGCTGGAAAGAGAGGGAACGGTTCATGGAGAATCTGAAAGAAGTGGATGGAAAAAGTGAAAGAAAAGTAGACACAGAAGAGGATTTCAGAGAGGGAATAATGAGAATACACGAGACAATAGGAATAAAAAGATACTCCTATTCAGAAAACTTATTTTTAAAACTGTACATATGAATTCTATTTAAATGATGATGTTTAAATTATCTGTTTAAATGATGTTTATCTGATAGCTGTAATATAAAATATAAGATTTTAAGAAAATAAGTAGGAGGTGCTTTTAAATTTTATGATAGGCACTTAGCCAAAGGTAATTGAAAGGATTCTAGAAAAGGTATTAGAAAATGAAAAGGGTAAGGTCATTATGTGAATAAGAGATAAGATGTATTCTGAGTGAAATGGTTGATGTCTTTTTACTGGTTCCTAAGACAGGGAGTAGTAATGTCCCAAGACATTATCCAGCAGCTCAACTTAATTTTTCTGTTTTATGACAATGTAATACTGGGATGGCTTAGACATTTAGTTTTGTATTTAATTTAATCAATCAAAACTTGAGTCACTACTAAGTGGTTAGCCTCAGAGACCCGCTATGACCAATGAGCTCAACTGGGATTGGCTGAGCACCAAGTGAGCTCATCAATTGAGCATTGTGTCCTAGGGTATTGGGGAGAGTATAAAAGGGGGCGCAAGGGCCCTGCCAGACTAGCTCTTCAGTAGTTTCTGAACATGTAGACAGCATTATATAAGACAGGTAAGTAGAAAAGAAAGCAGGTACTGTAGTAATTGACTAAGGGTCTGAGTTAACGTGAGTGGTCAGACTGTGAGCACTGATGTTAGAGAAAGGTGTGTGTGGCGGGGGGTGGGGGGATGAGCACACTCTCACTGAGTTGGGGTTGAGCTGAACCTTAAGTAGGGGGCAGGAATTTTGAGTGAGGTTGGAGAGTGGGAAGGGAGTAGGGAACAGATCTTGTTTATTGGGAAGATAATTATACTGTGGAACAGAAAATTCATGTTGGAAAAGCAGTAGGAAATAAGTTGATACCCTATTTGCTGGGGGAGGCATAGTTTAAATGCCAAAGAAAAACATTTAAGCCTAATCTTGAAGGTTATAGGAGGTTAACAGGGAAGGGACAGAAATCCCTACTAAATATTGAATGTAAAACAAGCAGCAACAATACTTAAGGAAAGTATTTTCCTTTTTTCCTACATTTTCAGCATCAAACGTGTTTTTATGATCAGAAAGAGGGAGAAATTAAAAGGTTAAACCAGAAAAAGTATTGAACTCTCTACCTTGCCACTCTGGGACGGGCAGGGTTACTTCCTAGGTGATTGGGCTACTGGGGTGAAGGGAAAAGTAAAACACAACAAAAACCCAAGTACAAGGCAGAACTGGGGAAATCATCAAGGTTCTTGTGCTTCAGGAGCTCCGAGGAGCCCTTGTTTGTGGCTAAGTGTCTGAGTACATCAGTCTTTGCTGGGGTTATTCCCAGCCAAGACAGCTGTTTGTACAATGGCAGCCATGTCTCATCACAGAGTGGGCCCCATTTCTGACGAGGGAAACAGAAGTTGGCAGGGCTTAGTCCTAGGCAAGTTACTTAGCCTCTTTGAACCCGTTTCCTCATGTGGATGGTAGTAGTCTCGACCTCACAATAAGGGCTTTTGTGATGTATGCACGAGGTAATGTGCATACATCACGTGTCCAGCAACGGTGGTTGGTACATAGTCAATGCTCAATACTACAGTCATTATTAATACTTTAAAGAATAAATTTATCTTATAACGTAGAGAATTACTTTTTACATTGCCTTAGATGCGATTAGATAACCCTTTCGTCTGGGTTTGGACCCAGACCCAGGCCTAAATTTGAACTAAACTCAACTTCTGGGTTTGGTGGCATGGCAGGGGGTAAGGGAGGTGTAGCAGGGTGGGAGCAGTGGTGCAAGGTGTTGTGGCCATATGAATATTAAATTCCATGTCAGCTTTTGGTTTAATTTGGCACTGAATGCTATTCAAACAAAGCAGCGTTGTGAGTGGCAGAGGAAGGGAGAGGAGGAAAATCAACACATTCTTGGAAATAAGATGTGGCTTTTGCTTTGACTATTTTGTTTTTTCTTCAGCCACAGAAATATTTATTTGCTCTTGGGCTCACAATGAAAATCCCTTCCAGGGCATGGTACAAACCTAAGCTTCAGAGGAAACTTCCATTTAAGGATGACAAGGAGTTAACAAGACTTCCCTTGATACTTGCTTGTTTTAATACCAGAACCCCTAAGATAGTGTTACTGAGCCTAGGGAGAAAGCTTTGCATATACTTAGAGCCCTCCTCAACCTCATTTCCTGTAACTATGGCATAGTGGTACGTGAAAAGTTGTTGTCTGCCATATTTCCTGATATCCTTGCCTCAGTGCTTATAGGTATATAGATGTCTCATTTACCCATTCTCTCTGAGTATTTATGTGTTAGGCTTTTCTAATTTTAGGATAAAATTTTAGTATAAAGCCTCGCAGTGCAATAATTCATTCCCTAATAGTTGCTTCTCTTGGACCTCAGACATCTGGCATTATGCTATAGGAGCTGGTCCTAGGTCAATATTTGAAGCACAGGGAAGCTCTGTGTGACCAAGTCAATGGAACTTTCCTGTTTTCTGGTTCTGTGGTATATGTTTAAAAGCAAGGTTTCAAGCAAAAAAGGTTGGGCATCCACCTCTCCTTGACTAACGCAGGACTTTTTGCAATAGCAGTACAGTAAATACCCCTTTGTGATGTTAAGCTTGTGTCAATAATGATGTGATGGGTTGGATAGGGAACTGTTATTGTCTTCTAACCCCATCCCTCTAGAAATAACACACACTCACTCAACACTCAGTCTCTGCCCTCAAAGAGCGTACACTTTAGTTGAGAAACCAGATCTTAATACATACTGTGCTGTAAAAATATAGACCAACCTGTTCATGATACATAACATGGAAACATAGAGCTACCTACATACACGATTTAATAGGAAAAAATACACTTCCATACTTTAAATGCCATCTATAATTTACTAGGAATGTCCAATTATAAACTTTCTTTTCCTTAAGAGTTCCTTAGGAACACAGTCTCAAGTTCTAAGAGGATATAAGCAATTGGGAGAGTTTCTTGGGGATGGGCAGACACCTCACAACCAAATACCATATGCAGCTTGTATAACAGAGGAGGGGATTGAAAAGCACAGTAATCTCTAGTTTGGCTTTGCTATTAGCTGTGTGATCTTAGATTTCATCCTCTATGTGATCAGCTGGTTCTTGATCTAAAGAACCAGGGGGCTGGAATATACAGTGCCTTTCAGTTTTCGCATTTAAAAGGGGGTCACATTTGTCTGGCATTCTCCATAGCACCTTCCCTTTTAAAAAGTTAGTAGCTAACAACTGAGCTTACATTTCAGTCTTTATTATTTTAAAACACTTTTCCTCAACTTTCCAATTACTTAAAGGATAAGGGAGAAGAGGGATAATGGAGTTTTGCAAATTCCTGTAGGGAAATTCTAAAATTCATTAGCAATCTTTCATACCTGGAATTCTTTCAACAAGTGATTATTTCCCACAGTCCATTCATTCTTATACCCCCTCCCCACCATATAAAACAATGTTCAAAAATTGAAAATCACAAAACAAGTGGAAAAAAAATCAGCCTAATTCCACCACTCAGGTAAATTTCACTTTTCCTTTCAGTTTTTGTTTAAAAACATGTAACTGTACGTATCGTTTTGCAATCTGCTTTGTTTCTCTTTGGAAATATATTTCTTGTGGGTCTTAGCCATGCAATAAAATATTCTTAGGTCACTTTTAACCTCTTTTCATCCCTTTTCTTCTCTCTAGGGTACCAGGGGCCGGAGAGCCCGAATCTCAGAGCGCTGCTGGCGCTGCTGGTGATAGAAACAATATGATGAAGTAATAAGGGCGGGGGAGGGGTGGGGGGGCGGGAAAGATTCTCTGAGAGAAAAAATGAAGAAAGCTCCACTTCAAGATCTAAGAAATTTCCGACACTAGAACCTTTGTATATAGTTTTCGGTAACCCTCGGCAGGGGGCGCTCGGAAGTTGTCACTTTCCGGACGGCCTCCCGGACTTTACCCTCTAGAAAATCGTACAGTGTTTCCGGCTCTTCTCAGTTGTATTCGCTCGTAAGTTTTCGGCAGTTTCCGGGGAGACTCGGGGCCTCCGTGTCTCGCTCGCTCCGTTCCGATCGCCCGGTGCGGCGGGGCAGGGTCTGGGGTTAGTCATGGCGTCCCCGTCTCGGAGACTGCAGACTAAACCAGTCATTACTTGTTTCAAGAGCGTCCTCTTGATCTACACTTTCATCTTCTGGGTGAGAGATGGAGGCGCCCGGGGACGGGAGGGGATCCCAGGCTTGAGTGGGGGGTGTGACCCTGAGCGGAGGGAGCTCAGGTCGGGGGTGGGGAGGCAGGCGCGGGTGGGGTTTGGGCGGCCGTCGCTGCTGGGACCCCGGCGCTGGCGACGAGTTGCTGGGGCCCGAGCTCGAGTTCGGGCATCTCTCCCGCGCCGGGTCCCGGTGTTGGACCACGGCAGGCGACAGGCTGAGCTGGGACCCAGACGTGCCTAGCGTTCGAATTCGATGCGGGAGGCGAGGAAGGGAGTTAACCCCTCAGAGCATGCAGGGTGTCCCCGGACCGTTGGAGAGGCAAGGGTTGCCCAGCCCCTCTGAGGCCTCGCTTGCATAATAGTCTCTTTCTTTTCACTGCTTCATAAGAGGGGAGTATTTCTCAGGTAAGTATGGTGATGGCTTCACTCCCGCCAATCTGTCCTTGGGCTTGCTTTTGTGTACCATTCCCTTTGTACCCTATGCTCATCTCTGAACTGGGGGAAGGGGGAAGTTTCTGGAACTCATAGAAACACTTTTTTCCCCCTCCAAGGCGGGAGTAAAACAGTTAAGGAAGTCTTGATCCCTAGGGCAAGTATGCCATGGGCTTGTGTTTACACAAAAAAACAGATGCAGTTTAAGAATTTTAAGATGCCTTCTCTAGCTGTCCCCTGGTTTTGCCCTGGCTATCTGGCTACCTAGTGATCCAGCGTGTGGATTTATTAAGGCATGCCCTTGTGTGCAGATCCCCTTCCTACCCCCCCTTCTATTGTCCTCCCTTGTCTGCCGTATCCCAGCCACAGCTCTGTGGCCACAGACTGTTAAATCAGTTCTCACATCTATTGTTTCTTAAATACCTAGTGGTCTGTGGTTTGAATATGCTGCTGTATACAGTGTATAACTTTCTGTTCTCTGATTTCCCACATAGATCACTGGTGTTATCCTTCTTGCCGTTGGCATTTGGGGCAAGGTGAGCCTGGAGAATTATTTTTCCCTTTTAAATGAGAAGGCCACCAATGTCCCCTTCGTGCTCATTGGCACTGGCACTGTCATTATTCTTTTGGGCACCTTCGGCTGTTTTGCTACCTGCCGAGCTTCTGCATGGATGCTAAAACTGGTGAGTCCTTGTTTTCCTTAGAATCGATTCTTGGTTTTTGAAGTCTTCCACGTTGTAGGCTTTGTGCTTGGAATTGGCCATGGCCCTTGACGGTTTTTCCTGTTCCTTATGAAAACTTACCAAGTAACAGTTCAGCTGCCAATTTCCACTTCTGTTGCGTTTTCCCTGCCCTTTTCAATAAAAACATGCTGAACTGATTGAGCAGACCATTTTTTTCTTTGACTCCCTTTGCAGCTGTAATGTATCTTATTTATGCTGACTTGGACTTTCTTTTTATCCCGCAGTATGCAATGTTTCTGACTCTCATTTTTTTGGTTGAACTGGTCGCTGCCATCGTAGGATTTGTTTTCAGACATGAGGTAAGCCTGAGTTTGGGAAGTTTAATATGTTAAAATTTATCCTCTGAGAGATAAAAATGGATTAATTTAAGTAACAGAGTTAAAGACAACTTTTACTAGTTTAAAAATCACCTACAGCTGTGTTTAAAGCTCACTTTTCAATCTGTAGCTGACAAAAATGGCTTTTTTGTAAAAATTCTAGCCCACTTTTAATATGAAAGAAAATTGTAAAGACTGATAGTCACCAGAAGAAAATTAAAGGTACCCATAATTATATGTATTTCCAGTCATTTTTCTGTGTATAAGTACCTATTAAAGTGGAGGTAGTACAATTTATAACTTTAATAGGAAAATATTTAAAGCACAAAACTGATAACACAAAATTGATACCTTCTCCACTTAATGCCATGCATTTTGAAAAGATTGGATATACTTAATGCAAATCATCAGAACCTTAATATTGAATTAGAAATCAGGGTTCCACTGTTACACCTGGAGTTAGGAAATCAGTGAGTAGTGAAGGCTCCTCAATGAGAGTGTTTTACAAAGTGGTAGTGCAGTCTCCCGAAGTAAGGTTTTGTAGCTTAAAAATTCCATAGGCATCAAATTTGTACTCAGTTTAAAGTGGAGAAAGATTGGGGGTGGGGGACAGCAGAACACAGCTGACACTCGAGTAAATACATGCTCCCATAGCACCTTGAATTTGTAGTGGTTATCATCTTTTATTTAAATGTTTTGCTTAGTAGTCCCCTCAGCTAAACTATATCCCTTAGAGGACAGGATTGGACCATAGAAGTTAATTACTATCCATGTTGCTGCTGTCAAAGATAGGACCCATTGGTCAGATGTGGGAATTTCTTATTTGACCTAGAAGCCAAAAGAACTTTCTGGAATCTTTGTTTACTGGCATTGTGTTTCTTTGCTGTAGATAAAAAACAGCTTTAAGAATAATTATGAGAAGGCTTTAAAACAATATAACGCTACGGGAGATTATAGAAGCGATGCAGTAGACAAGATTCAAAATACGGTAAGTGGTCATAGGTGGTGGCTTCTTAAGAGGGGAACACATTCCCTGGCCCCTTAGAGAAGAGGATGGGGCCCTGGCTACTAGATGTTGTCCACTTGTAGTGTGTTCTCATTGTAATCTTAGATTAGGAGAAAATGGAGATATGTCCCTGGAAAGAAGTGTGGAGTGATGCTCAGTGACATATTTCCATTTTCTCGATTAGGATGTGCACCTCTTCTCTTCACTCCCCACTTAACATCATAGACCAAGTACTGTTAGTACCAACAATAGCAGGCAAGTAAGGCCAGTCCAAAAATGTCACAGTTGGTGTTAGAAACAAGTGCTAATCTCTTGAATTATAATGCCAATTGAGGACAGCCACTTTAAAATATTAGGATGGAGATCATTGAGTATAATGGATGTTGAGCACAAATTGCAATCTAAGATGCTAGGTTAAATGCTTGACTACAAAGTTGTAGTATGAACTATAAATGCTTTTGTTGGATTTTTTCAGTTGCATTGTTGTGGTGTCACCGACTATAGAGATTGGAAGGATACTAATTATTACTCAGAAAAAGGATTTCCCAAGAGCTGCTGTAAACTTGAAGGTTGTTCTCCTCAGAGAGATGCAGATAAAGTAAACAATGAAGTAAGGAGACTTTTAAAATTTTTACTTGAAAATATTAACTGAATACAGAGGTGACTCAATTTTTAATTTTAACTCACAATACACATAATCTGAAATAGGCGGGGCAGGTGGTATTCTCATTGAATAAATGAGGAAACTGAATTTCAGAAAATTTGTGACTTGAGTTCACACAACTAGCGAGTAACAACTTTTAAATGCATAATCCGAAAGGTGGCACTTCTGTTCCTCAAACTTCTGTTGAGAGCATTGTGCTTCATAGGAGACAAGATTTGTTATACGAAAGAGTACATTTTAATAAAATGACACTCAAAGGCTGTGGTAGCTAAAGTTCATCTTTCTGCAGAGATGTATGATCAAAGTATTTATTATTGCTTGTGCTATACTTAAATTTTTTTTCTCTCCCATTAGGGTTGTTTTATAAAGGTGATGACCATTATAGAGTCAGAAATGGGAGTCGTTGCAGGAATTTCTTTTGGAGTTGCTTGCTTCCAGGTAAGTCCTTATAGTTAAGAAATGTTTCATCACTCTTGTAGGTGTAAGCTAGAAGATTTCCACTTTGAAGTCTTCAAGTTTTTGCCTCAGGGGCCTGGATAGCAAGGGCATTTTCAGAGCAGTCACATTTTCACAAAACCCTCAGTTGCTCATCACAGTATAGAAATATTTTTATTTTGTATATGAAACATATGTAGTCAATCATTCATGATTGGGTCTTCATTTAGCTTTGTTTTATTTGCGAAGAGGGGCTGTTCTGCTGTTTTCATTCCAATTTTTTGACATCTTGGATCTTATGTTTTCCCACACTGTTTTCCACAACTACAGAGTTCTCTGAATTTTTATTCTCATTATACCTGTTCTTTTCACCATGGCCACACCTTGAAACTGCGAAAAGCAAGTCTTAGATTTAACTCCTAGCAGTACATATCTTTTGAAAGCAGTTAACTGTGGAAAGGCCTAGTGCCCTCTTAAGTATAACACCTTTCCAGCATCATAGTTCATTAATTAAACAAAATATGAGATAGGTGGGAACCTTGTTTTGCTCTGCAGTCAGTCAAAATTCCAAAACATTATTAGGATCTTTCTTTCCTGGGCTGCAACTGCCTGATGAGTTGCATGTAAGTTCCAACCTGTTAAAATTTAGATCATACAACCCCACAGTCAATATGTGCCTGTTATTTTGGGTAGATGCTATGTTGTGGGTCACGTTGTGTTTCCTGAGTTGTGCTTCTTCTCACTGTAGCATGTTTGTATTGTGGCTCTAAATTTTTTTTAGGGAATGGGGGTTTTTCCTATATTAAACATAGTGGGGATAAGACCAAAAGCATCAACATACTTCATTTTGACCTATATAATTGATTTTGGAAGTCGAATCTTAATATATTTCTAAAGCAGCAGGTATAGCTGTGTCTGAATCTGCACTGCCAAATAAAACAGCCACTAGCCACCTTTGAAAGGTTCTAATTGCTAATTAAAATTAAAAATTGGGTTCCTCGGTACTCTAGCCCCACTCCAGCCCCAAAGGCACATGTGGCTGGTGGCTACCATGTTGGATAGCACAGGTACTACAGAGCATTTCCATTGTGAAATTCTGGGTCACAATAGCAGTGCAATTTCACTTATATTCTCGAAATGGGATCCAGGTGCTGCAGAGTATCAAACATGACTGTCTAGAAAAACTTAAGGAAATTATTAGTGAATTAGAAGTGAAAGGCGAATATACCTATATCCTAAGTTGTTTAAGCTCTTTTGTGTGTGTTTTTGCTCGTATTTTATTTCTAGCTGATTGGAATCTTTCTAGCCTACTGCCTCTCTCGTGCCATAACCAATAACCAGTATGAGATAGTGTAACCAGCACGTCACGGGCTTACTCCTCTCCAACGTTAAGGTACGTTCATTGTGGTCTCAGCTCTGTCAGTCCTGGTGTTTACTCCAGCCTGTGTGTGTGATGGATGGACTGAGTTTGCCAAGATCATCTTATCCAGTAGTGCATTCAAATCTTATTAGTACTATGTTAGCCTTGCATAGGCAGATCAGGTCTCTACATACAAGGCATGGCTAAAAAGGACAGAAGAGCCTCTCTGGGTTTACCTACACATGTCAGCCTAAAGATTGTAAGTGGTCCCCTTTCTAACAAATTTGGACCTAGAGTGAGGAGAAAGGAAGAATCCCAACAGTGACCTTACTCGTGAAGTTCCCTGGCAAGTACACGCTGCTCTTAACCAATATTGGCATTTTCCCTGGTCTTTTCCCTAGTTCTCATTTACCATGGTCCTCTGGTGGACTATTGATAGAGCCATAAACTCATCTAGCCTAACTAGGAACCAGATTTTGGGGAAACATGTGTTTTACTAACTTTAGTATTTGAATGGTAAAATGTGAGAACTGTTGCTGGCTGAATTAATCCCTAGGGTGCCCTTCACCCTAGGGATTTTAACTGAGCCACTGACTGGGAACACATGAAGGTCTTCATTAGCAGAATAGATTAGAATGTGTGCAAGCGAATACAGATACTGAAATTTGAGTTAAAAGTAAGTTAACTTTTTGTCTTTAATTTTAGGACATTTACATTCCCCTCTATGAACTACAAGATTGCCTGGATGGAAGACTGCCTAACATTACTTACGGATAGACCGAAAAACTACACCAATAGTCTGACTCGATCAAGACATTTGTTCAATATGTTCTAAGTCCACCTTCTGTCCCATTCATGTTAGATCATTGAAACCCCTGTATCACTCTCAAACACTGGAAGAGCTAGTAAATTGTAAAAGAAGCAATACTGTGTTCCTCTTTTATTTCTCTCAGTGTGGGGCTTTCAAAAGGCACTGTGAATTTGCTACTTTGATGTAGCGTTATAAAATGGAAAATTGACCCCTCTGAATTTGCTATTGATGTGGTGTGGTAGAAAATTGACCCCAACTTGCATCGAGAAGTTAAAATGTTTTCATTAGTCTCTGTTCTGCTGATAGGCAGAGGGTCACCTTGTGTCATTTAATTCCAGCCAGTAGTCGGATGGCACCCATCATCAGAGTTGCCAGATGGTGGTAGCCGTCTCTGACCCAAGGCACTACCAGGGTTCTGTGACACATCGGGCTGCAGCACGCTTACACTTGACATTTCTCTGCCTCCAAATTAAGGTGTTTATACTGATGTTTCTATTTCCCCTATTGTTTGAAAGGTTCTAATTGTTACTTAATGGTGTCGGAATTATTGTATTTTTCTTAGGAATTTAAAGCAACTTATCTTCATTAGCTTTAGCTGTTGTTTCCTTACCAGGTTGATATGACTTACTTGTCAATATTATGGTCAACTTTAGTAGTCTTAGTTTTGGTTTGTGTCTTTGATTAATAAATATAAATCTTTCATGTAATAAATACTGTTTTCCACTAAAATCATTGTGTTTAAATTAACTTTTAGAAAATCTAGTGGGATGGTTGTTTTCCACTGAGAAAGCTAAGCCCCACATTTCTACTTGGAGTATAGTTTTAGATATGAAATGTAAAGCTGAGGTCTTGACTCTTTGTGTCATTAAAATAATGTCCCTGTTTAGAATAACTGTTCCCTTTGAAAGGATTACATTCCTTGTTGTGAAATAGCATATGCTTAGCATTCTCCGAAAGATCAAACTTGTTTGATTGTATAGTTTACGTTAGGAAGTTAGATAGGGAGACATGTAACCTGTACCTTCAGGGTAATAAGGAAATTAATAATTAAAATTTGAGTTGAAATGGGGAAATTCTCGGGTTTTGGGTTTCTTTCTACGTCCATTAGTAGAACCTAGTTCATCTCTGGTTGCCACATCTCCACACAGTCCTTGAATTTGCTGGTAAGGGGGAGTCAATCACAGTTATAAAGTAAATAAAAAACTGCTAGTTAAATAAGATTAATAATGACTTCTGGGTACATGTTTTGCTTGGAGTTGCTACAGAAAGAGGATAGTCTCCATTAAAACGTTTGATGGGTGATTTTTGACATAAGAAGGTAGAGTGAGAAAACAGTTGAAAAATAGTGGCTTTCCAAGTGCAGTAAATCAGATTTTTGGCTATTGGAATTAGTGAAGCTGAAGAAGCAAATATTTAAAGGATAATCGGAGCAATGTTTAAATAGGTATTTTTCACTAGGATGGCCTAGAAGAGCCTTTCAAAGTTTTCTTTAAGTAGTTTCTTTTTTAAGTTAAAAGTTTTCCCTGATTATTGAAAAGAAAAAAACACACATAGAAAATAAGGAAATTAGAAAGATAAAAAACACCACACATTACCCTGAAGGTGAGCTCTTGTATGTATTTTTAAGGTGGGTTTGTTTTAGATGGCCAGTTACAGAAGTCGCTTATAGCTAATGTGTGCATGTGCGCATTGGACTGTAAAATCTGCCTCCACCTTCGATGTGCCAAAGGTGTCCTGTGGGTTGTCTTGCTTCCAGGCACCAGGTTGCTTGCTGCAAAGGAAGCTCTGAACACCACTTTGAGAAGCAGAGCTCCATAGGTATGTTTTCTGAAAGTGTGGAAAGCTTGGCAGCTTTGGCCTATTCCTGTGGGGATTGGGTTTATGTTGTAGGCATCAAACTTTTGCAGAAGTAAATACCAAATACAAGGTATAAATGCCATTTCTGTTTTTCTTCAGAGCTCACACAGGATTTGAGACGATGTTTTTTAACCTCCTGGTAGAATCCAAGTTGCTACATTGCCAGCGATGCAGCCAACCAAACCAATTAAATTATGAGAGGCAAAGCAATACATGCATTTATTTCTTTGTGAAACTGAGGAAACTTGGGTTCCTTTGGACTATTCTGTGTAAGCTTTTGTTGGAATTTGTAGAAAAAAAATCTAACACAAAGTATAAATACCATTTCTGCTTTTCCTCACAGCATACATAAGATACATTGAGATTTGATTTTTTTTTAAGTTTCTTGTTCTCCGAGGTTCACACTTTGCCTGTGATGTGGCGACCAAACATTTTTAATTCAAAAAGGGAAACAGGGCCGGCCCCGTGGCTTAGCGGTTAAGTGCGCGCGCTCAGCTGCTGGCGGCCCGGGTTCAGATCCCAGGCGCGCACTGACGCACCGCTTCTCCGGCCATGCTGAGGCCGCGTCCCACATACCTCAACTAGAAGGATGTGCAGCTATGACATACAACTATCTACTGGGGCTTTGGGGGGAAAAAATAAATAAATAAAATCTTTTAAAAAGGAAAACAAAGGGCTAATGTATCAGAAAAGAATACATAAACTGAAACAGTTACAAGAAACGAGACTTTCATTTTTAAGTCATTGGTCTAAAACTTTGCCCAGGTTCCTTGTGAGATAGAAGCCATTATGATTTAATTATGGCTTTTGTATTAGAGACCCCTACCCCATGGAGCCTAGCCGAGTTAGGCACTTGTTAAGAGCACAGCAAATGCTAATGAAATAAATGAATGAGTGAGTGAATCTAATTATAATGGCTCTTTAATGTTCTGTGTGAAATAAGTTGTTGATCTAAATATCTCATTCCATATAAGCCACTGTTTACATAATAGCAACCACCTGCCGAGTCAGAAACCACTTAACCTCAGAAACCGCTGCTAACTTCCTCCTGGTCAAATCACTTTTTGCTGCTTCTCTTCTTTGAATTCGTTGCTGCACTTGATGCCACAGAAGATTCTTGTTTTGTTTTTTGTTTTGACCTTGTAATATTCTGCCTTTTTTCCCTTTTACTGCTCTTTCTGGTTTACTTTGCTGTTTTAATTTCCTCCTACTTTTCAAGTGTGGCTGCCCCCAAAGGCTTGCATTTAGCTTTCTGCTCTTAGATTTTGCTGACCTTGGAGGGATTAAATGTTGTGATCATCAAGCCTAACTCCTTGCTCTCTGGTTGAACACTTGAGTTGTGTTTTGATCACAGCAGCTTCCTTGTGTCCCCCTCCCACTCCAACACCCAAAAGCTTAGCATTCTGAACACTTAAAAATTCAAAAGCTACTCTTATAACATGTAGTCCATGGATACTGGGCACTCATTTGATGTTGACTGAACTGGCTGCTTCACCAGGAGTAAGGCAGTTTATGGGAATTAGAAGAAATGGACCAGTTGCTCTAAGAGTCATCATTGGCTCTACCAAACGCGTTTATCAGGTGACCATGAATTCTTTGGGTAAGATTGTCATACTTGATCTGGTGGTGTTCTCATGACCACGTCCTCAAAGTTTTTATTAAAAAAAAATTGAAGTAGTGACTTGTAAAAACTCCTCTCTTCCAACAAGTTTCTCATCACCTTTTCTGGGAAAAGACGATCCTAGTAGCAACATCCTCAAAGCAAATCACAGAATGCAAAACTTTGCACAGAGACTTTTTTCCTACTCAGTTTCTTCTCCCCCACAGGGGAGGTAAGAGAACTAGTGTTTATTGAGCACTTACTAATTGCCAGACATTGCGTAAGGTGCTCTAATCAACTACTCTCTGTGGGGAGGTAGTGCTATCCCCATTCTTCGGAAAAACCACGAAAAGGCTAAAGGTCGCACAGCTAATAACTTGCAGATCTATTTGAACTTAAATCTGTCTGACTCTGAAGCCCATGCCTCTTTCATTGAATTTTGCTGCATCTTAATAGCAAAAAGCCTCTGGGGATTATGTGACGCTAGTCCATAGCCAGAGAACAGAAGTAAGAAAAAAAAAAGATTCTCCTGCAAATGTCTTTTGATCAGTCTTGATTCAATATGAAATCTTTCAAAAGGAAGCCTTCATGAAAAAGAGTGTTCTATTTTCTCACAACATGCACTTGTAGGGTGTTAGCATACAATAAGTACATATTAAAAACAAACCCTGTTGTTACTCCCCACCCCCACAATATTATTGAACCAAAGAAATGATTACAAAGAGTTCATCACAGTTTAAACATGAACCCCTCCCATTTTCTTTTAAGCATTTTGTCACACAGTCGTATGCTTCCTAAAGTTTATGAGCTAATATTTCCTGTGTTAGTAAAGATACTTCACAACACTTGGCTGCTTTCATAACATATTCCCTTGTGAATATCTTTAAGTATTAAGTGGAAAAAACACCCCAAAAAACCAAACCTCTGCTACACAGACACACACATATGCTGGAGGCAGAATCACTCATCCTGTAGGCACAAATCCAAACGTGTGCTTTTGTTAACTGGGTTTGTTTGCACATGTGCACATGTGTGTGGATAATCTATCCCCCTACAGGATAGCAGAAATTTCTGAGTCAGCCAGCCCCCGGGGTGCACCCCAGGGTATCTAGGGAATTCAGAGCTGCACACCACCGCTCAGTGCAGCCTTGAATCCAGCCCAGTCACAGTCTGGCCCAAGCAGGGGAGCAAGCAACACAGGCCCTTCTTTCATCAAGTCTTCCTCAACCCCTACCCTGACCCTTCTTGGCCTCAACCCCATCCTGGGGCTCTGACATTGGCAGAACCAAATGGAACAGAAAACATGTCATGGTAATTGAGAAGCTGGCCTGAAGACATACCCTGAAGAATTTAGAAAATATCAAAAAGTTTAGGGAAAATTAAAAATGTAAAAATCTGACAAATCAAAGATGACCAATGTTTTGATTTAAAAATAGATGTTTCTTATCTACAAAATGAATACATGAATTATAAAATGTATTAAAAAATTCAGAGTTCAAAGTGGTATAAAGTAATAAATTTGTCTCTCTCTCCTGCTCACCCTCATTCCCACTTCCCAGAGGGGATTACTGATAAAAGTTCCTTGTGATTCCTTCCACGTATTGCTGTATACAAGTATATCTGTAATTTTTTTTTCTCTCCCACAAATGGAAGCTATGGTTAAGATGACAGATTATGGAACTAGACTGACTGGGTTTGAATCCCATCTCTACTAATTACTGGTTGAGTGCTCGTCAGCAAGTTACCTAATCTCTTTGTGCCTCAGTTTCCTAACTTATGAAAGAGGGACAAATAATATTACCTACTTCCTAGAGCTGTTATGAGGATTAAATGAGTTGCCACACCCTAAGCCCTTAACACAGTGTATGTACACACTAAATGCTATATATATGTTAGCTATAATTTAAAAAATAACTTTATTGAGATATATTTTATGTATCATAAAATTCACCCATTTCAAGTATACAATTCAATGATTCAATCAATTTTAGAACATTTTCATCCCCGTGATAAGATCCCTTGTGCTCATTTACAGTTAATCCCTGTTCCCACCTCTAACCCAAGGCAACCATTAATCTACCTTCTGTCTCCATAGATTTGCCTTTTCTAGACATTTCATATAAATGGAATCATACAATATGTGGTCTCTTGTGTCTGGCTTCTGCATTTCACAAAATATTTTATTTTTACTTTTTTTATTGATGTTTTAATGGTTTCTAACATTGTGAAATTTTTGGGTTGTACATTTTTGTTTGTCCATCACCATATATATGACTCCCTTCACCCCTTGTGCCCACTCCCCACCCCCACTGCCCCTGGTAACCACAGTCCAGTTTTCTCTGTCCATGTGTTGGTTTATAGTCCACATATGAGTGAGATCACACAGTGTTTGTCTTTCTCTTTCTGGCTTATTTCACTTAACATAATACGCTCCAGGCCCATCCATGTTGTTGCAAATGGGACGATTTTGTCTTTTTTTATGGCTGAGTAGTATTCCATTGTATATATATACCACATTTTCCTAATCCAATCGTCAGTCGAGGGACACTTAGGTTGCTTCCACTTCTCGGCTATGGTGAATAACGCTGCAATGAACATAGGGGTGCATAAGCCTCTTTGGATTGTTGTTTTCAGGTTCGTTGGATAGATTCCCAGTAGTGGGATGGCTGGATCATAGGGCATCTCTATTTTTAATTCTTTGAGGAATCTCCATACCGTTTTCCATAGAGGCTGCACCAATTTGCATTCCCACCAGCTGTGTATGAGGGTTCCTGTTTCTCCGCATCCTCTCCAACATTTGTTGTTTTTTGTCTTGGTGATTATAGCCATTCTAACGGGTGTGAGGTGGTATCTTAGTGTTGTTTTGATTTGCATTTCCCTGATGATTAGTGATGTTGAGCATCTTTTCATGTGCCTATTGGCCATCTGTATATCTTCTTGGAGAAGTGTCTCTTCATTTCCTCTGCCCATTTTTTGATCGGGTTGTTTGTTTTTTTGTTGTTCAGTTGTGTGAGTTCTTTATATATTATGGAGATCAACCCCTTGTCAGATGTATGTTTTGCAAATATTCTCTCCCAGCTGCTTGGTTGTCTGTTCATCTTGATTCTGGTTTCATTTGTCTTATAAAAGCTCTTTAATCTGATAAAGTCCCACTTGTTTATTTTTTCTTTAGTTTCCCTAGTCTGGGTAGGCATGTCATCCGAAAAGATTCCTTTAAAACCAATGTCAAATAGTGTGTTGCCTATATTTTCTTCTATGAGTTTTATAGTTTCAGGTCTCACCTTCAGGTCTTTGATCCATTTTGAGTTAATTTTTGTGAATGGCGATAGCACATGGTCCACTTTCATTCTTTTGCATGTGGCTGTCCAGTTTTCCCAACACCATTTATTGAAGAGACTTTCCTTTCTCCATTGCATGTTCTTAGCACCTTTGTCGAAAATTAGCTGTCCGTATATGTGTGGTTTTATTTCTGGGCTTTCAATTCTGTTCCATTGATCTGTGTGTCTGTTTTTGTACCAGTACCATGCTGTTTTGATTATTATTGCTTTGTAGTATGTTTTGAAGTCAGGGATTGTGATGCCTCCTGCTTTGTTCTTTTTTCTTAGGATTTTTTTAGCTATTCGGGGTCTTTTGTTGCCCCATATAAATTTTAGTATTCTTTTTTCTATTTCTGTGAAGAATGTCATTGGGATTCTGATTGGGATTGCATTGAATCTGTAGATTGCTTTAGGTAATATAGACATTTTAACTATGTTTATTCTTCCAATCCACGTGCATGGGATATCTTTCCATTTCTTTATGTCATCATGGATCACAAAATATTTTTTGAAGTTCATGCATGATGTAGCACGTGTTAGTAGTCCATTCCTTTTTTATTGCTGAATAGTATGCCATTGTATGGATATACCATATTTGTCCATCCATTTGCCAGTTGGTGGACATTTAGGTTGTTTCCAATTTTTGGCTATTATGAATAATGCTGCTGTGAACAGTTCCAAGCAAGTCTTCGTGTGGACATGGGTTTTCATTTCTCTCAAATAGACCTAGGAGTGGAATTGCTGGGTTGTATGGTAGTTTTATGTTTAACATTTTGACGAACTGCCGAACTGCTTCCAAAGTGGCTGTGCCATTTTACGTTTCTATCAACATCCAATGCGAGTTCCTATTTCTCCATATTCTTGCCAATATTTGGTATTGTCTGTCTTACACTCATTTATTGAGCACAAAATGATATCTCACTGTGGTTTTAATTTGCATTTCCATAATGACTGATGATGTTAAGCATCTTTTCATGTGCTTATTAGCCATTCGTAAATCTTTGGTGAAAAGTCTGCTCGTGTTTTTTGTCCATTTATAAATCTGGGTTATTTGTTTTCTTATTAGCTTGTTATATTCTTTGTGTATTCTGGATACAAGTCTTTATCAGATATGTGTTTTGTAAATATTTTCTCTTAGTTTTGTTTGTGTTTTCATTTTCTTAGTGGTGTCTTTTGAAGTACAAAAATTTTGAATTTTGATGAGGTTCAATTTATCATTTTCTTTTCTATTTTGGACCATGCTTTTGGTGTCATATCTAAGAAATCTTTGCCTAACCTAAGGTCCCATAGATCCTCTTATGTTTTCTTCTAAAAGTGTTATATGTTTTTAGCTCTTACATTAAGTCTGAAAAATTTAGAGTGAAGTTTTGTCTATGGTGTGAGATAAGGATCTAAGATCATCTTTTCACATGTGCATATCCAGTCATCCCAGCACCATTTATTGAACATTCTTTCCCCCAATGAATTGCCTTGATGCCTTCGTCAAAAATCAATTGACTTTAAATATTAGGATTTGTTTCCGAATTCTTAATTCTGTTCCGTTGATCATTATGTCTATCCTTATGCCAGTACCACACTCTCTTTCTTGATAACTATAGCTTCATAGTGACTTTTGAAATTGGAAAGTGAAGCTCCTCCAATTCTTTTTTTTTTCAAGTTTGTTTTAGCTATTCTGGATTCCTTGCACTTCCACAAAAACTTTGAGATCTCCTCGTCAATTTTTGCAAAAAGGCCTGCTGGAATTTTGTGTTGAATATAAATCAGTTAAGGGAGAATTACTGTCTTGACAATATTGAGTCTTCCAATCCAAGAACAAGGAATGCCTGTCCATTTATTTATATCTTCTTTAACTTCCCTGAGTAAAATTTGGTAATTATTAGTGTAAAAGTCTTGTGCTTTGTTTGTAAAATATTTCCAAGTATTTTATTCTTTTGATGCTATTATAATAAATGAAATTGCATTCTTAATTTGATTTTGGGATTGTTTGTTGCTTGTGTACAGAAATATAATTGATTTTCTGTATTGATCTGGTATCTTGTGGCCTTGCTGTACTTCTATTTTTGTGTGTGTGTGTGTGTGGATTCCTTAGGATTTTCTATATACAAGATTATGTCATATGTAAATATAGACAGTTGTACTTCTACCTTTCCAGTCTGGATTTTTTATTTCTTTATTTGTTTTTGTTACATAATTTCCCTAGCTACAATGTCCACTACAATGTTGAACAAAAGTGATGAGAACAGATATTCTTGTCTTGTTCTGATCTTAGGGGAAAGCTTTCAGTACTTTACAATTAAATATGTTGTTACCTGTGGGTTTTTTTGTAAATGTCCTTTATCAGGTTAAGGAAATTTCCTTCTATTCCTAGTTTGTTGAATGTTTTTTATCATGAAAGGGTGTCGTATTTTATCAACTGCTGTTTCTGTGTCTGTCGAGATGATCATGTGCTTTTTGTCTTTTTTTTTTCAATTGAAATAATATCTTACATTGATTTTCATATGTGGAACCAACCTTACATTCCTAGGATAAATCCCACTTGGTCATGGTGTATAAACCTTTTTATATACTGCCAGATTTGGTTTGCTGGTATTTTGTTAAGGATTTTTGTGCTTATATTCATAAGGGGTATTGGTCTGTAATTTTCTTGTAATGTCTTTGTCTGATTTGGGTAATACTGGCCTCATAGAATTAGTTGTGAGGTGTTCCCTTCTGTGAGTTTGTGAAAGATTGATATTAATTCATCTTCAAATGTTTGAAAGAATTAACCAGTGAAGCCATCTGAGCCTCGGCTTTTTCTTTGTGGAAAGTTTATTTGATTACTAATTCTATCTCTTTACATGTTATAAATCTATTTAGATTTTCTATTTCTTTTTAAGTCAGTTTTGGTAGTTTGTGTCTTTCTAGGAATTTGTCTATTTCATGTAGATTACCTAATTTGATGTCATAAAATTGTTCATGGTATTCCCTTATAATACTTTTATTTCTCTAAAGTTGATAGTGATGTCCGCTCTTTCATTCCTGGTTTCAGTAATTTGAGTCTTCTCTCTTTTTTTCTTGGTAAATCTAATCTTTCTTCTTTTTTTATTATAGGTGTTTAAAGGAATAAATTTCCCTTCAAGCACTACTTTAGCTGCATTCCATAAATTTTGATATGTGTGCTATTATTTTAATTTAGATCAGCGTACTTTCTAGTTCCCTTGGAATCTTTGACCCATAAGGTTTTTAGAAATGTATTGTTTAATTTCCAAATACTTGTTGATTTCCCTAATTTCTTTCTTTTGTTTCTAATTTAACTCCATTTTGGTTACAGAACAGACTTAGATTTCACACCTTTTAAATTTGTTAGTACATATTTTGTGGCCTAGCACAAGTCTATCTGGGACAATGTTCCATGTGCACTTGAAAAAAATATGTTTTCTACTGTTGTTAGGGACAGTGTTCTATAGATTTGTGTTAGGCTGATTGGTTGATAATGTTGTTCATATCTTCTATATCCTTGTTGATCTTCTGCTTAGTTTTTCTTCCCATATTGAATATGGGATATTAAAGTATCAAACTGTTATTGTTGCATTATCTATTTCTCCCTTCAATTATGTCAGTTTTAGTTTCATGTATTTGAAACTCTTTTGTTAGATGCATATAAGTTAAAAATTGTTATCTTTTCCTGTTGAATTGACCTTTTTATCATAATAAAATGTCCCTCCTTGATTCTAATAACAATTTTTGTCTCAAAGGCTATTTTGTCTGCTATTCATACAGCTATTCCAGTCTTCTTTTTGTTACTGTTTGCATATCTTTTTGCATATACTATTTGTATATCTTTTTCTATCCTTTTATGTTTAATCTATTTGAGTCTTTGAAGATAAGGTGTTTCTCTTGTAGATAGTATACAGTTGAATCATGTTTGTTTTTATCCATGCTGTCAATCTCTGTCTTTTAATTGGAGAGTTTATTCTATTTACATTTAATTTAATTGCTGATAAGGAAGGACTGATTTGTGCCATTTTGCTATTTGTTGTCTGTATGGCATATATTTTTGTACCTCTGCTTTGCCATCACTTCCATCTTTTGTGATAAATAGGTATTTTTTAGTGTATCACTTAAATCACTTTGTTGTTTCTTTTACTATATATCTTTTAAGTTATTTTCTTAGTGGTAGCCCTGAGAATTACAATTACCATCTTAAAACATCTAGTTCAGATTAATACCAACTTAATTTCAATACTATACAGAATCTTTGCTCTGATATAGCTCCATTCCTCTCCATTCCTTTGAGCTATTATTATCATAGGAATCACTTCTTTATACATTTTTAGTCCACCAACACAGTTTTATAATTATTTCTTTATGCAATTGTACTTTAAATAAGGTAGGAGAGGACAAAAGTTACAAAAAATACATTTGTACTATCTTTTACATTTACCTACATAGTTATATTTATTGGTGCTCTTTATTTCTTTGTATAGATTTGAGTTATTGCTTAATCTTTTCATTTCAGACTGAAAGATTCTCTTTAGTATTTCTTGTATGTCAGGTCTGCTAGTAAAAAATTCTTTCAATTTTTGTTCATCTGGAAATTTTTGAATTTTTCCTTCATTTTTGAGGAATAGTTTTGTCAAATATAGAATTCTTGGTTGACAATATTTTCCTTTCAATACTTTGAATATGTCATCCTTCTGCATTCTGGCTTCCATGGTTTCTGATGAGAAATCCACTGTTAATCTTATTGAGGATCACTTGTACGTGATGAGTCGCTTCCCTCTTGCTACTTTCAAAAATCTCTCTTTTGGGGCTGTCCCAGTGGCATAGTGGTTAAGTTTGCACTCTCTGCTTCAGTGGCCCGGGGTTCGCTGGTTCGGATCCTGGGCACAGACCTGCTCACCGCTCATCAAGCCATGCTGAGGGGGCGTCCTACATAGAAGAACTAGAATGGCCTACAACTAGAATATACAACTGTGTAGTGGGGCTCTGGGGAGAAAAAAGAAAAGAGAGGAAGATTGGCAAAAGATGTTAGCTCCGGGCCAATCTTCCTAAAAAAACAAAATCTCTCTTTGTCTTTGACTTTCAATAGTTTGACTATGATGTGTCTGGGTGTATATCTTCTTGGGTTTATCTTACTTGGAGTTTGTTGAATTTCTTGGATGTGTAGATTAAAGTTTTTCATGAAATTTGGGGAGGTTTTGGCCATTATATCTTCAAATATTCTTTCTGCCCCCTTCTCTGCACCCTCCTTCCTTCTTCTGGAACTCTCATTACATGTACGTTGGTATGCTTGATGGTCCCACAGGTCTGTGAGGCTCTGTTCATTTTTCTTCATTCTTTTTACTTTCTGTTACTCAGACTAGATAATTTTAATTGACCTATCTTTGGGTTCTCTGATTCTTTCTCTTGTCAGCTCAAATCTGCTATTGAACTCTTGTAGTGAATTTTTCATTTCAGTTATTATACTTTTCAACTCCAGAATTTCTATTTGGATCTTTTAAAAAAATCTCTCTTTTCATTGATATTCTCTGTTGGGTGAGGCACAACTGTCATACTTTTTCTTTAATTCTTTAGACATGGTTTCCCTTAGTTTTTTGAACATATTTATAAAAGCTTCTTTGAAATGTTTGTCTAGTAAGTCCAATGTTTGAGATTCCTTAGGGACAGTTTCTATTGACTGCTTTTTTTCCCTGTATATGGGCCATATTTTCCTTTTTCTTTATAAGCCTTATAGTTTTAGTTGAAAACTGGACATTTTAGATAATATAATTTGGCAACTCTAGATCACATCCCCCACCTCCCGGGAGTTTATTGTTGTTAATATTTTGTTAGTTTGTTTTTGCTGTTCCTTTGTTTAGTGACTGTTCTGGACTAATTCTATTATATTGCCTGTAGTGTATGGCCATGGAAGTCTCTACTCAGTTTATTGATTAGATATTGATTCATCAGATATTTCCTTAAATGTCTTGAATCAATAATTCTTCCATCCTTTGCCAACTGGGGGCAGGAGATGGGTGGGGCTCTGTGTTGTTTGGAGAATGCCTTCAACACTCAGGCAGGCAGTTTACAACTCTGCATTAGCTTTCACTTCTGGCTTGCATAGGGCTTTAGGGTCAGCCAGAGATGCGAGATTGGTGTCCTCTCAGGTCTTTCCTGGGCATGTACACAGCCCTGCACATACATGCAGCCATCTAGATCTCCAGGAATGTCAGAGCTCTTTAAATGCCACTATGGGCATCTCATTCCCTAGATCTTTCTTTTAAGTTTTTGGCTAGCCTCTTGCTTGCCCAAACTAATATAATCGCCTCAGGCAGCTGTGTTGTTAAACAATTGCTGCTGATTGCTTTCAATAAATGCTCTACAGATAAGGTTTTTCTCATGGAGCAACCCCTGAGTCAGGTCAAATTATGAAAACACCTTATGAATGGAGCTTTCCAGGGAGCTGTGAGACAGGTTAAATAGTGACAACGTTCTGGGGATGGGACTTTTTGAGGAGCTCCAAATCCAGTCTACTCCCTCTGGTGGCTGTAATGCTGCTGCTGTTGTTTTCTTTACAGCTACTATGGCTGTAAGTCTGCTTTTTTTCAAGACTACTGTGGAACTGGGGTGAAGGACATGGGAGTATGCCAAGTTAAAAATTCCGTAAAATGTTCTTGCAGAGTTTAAACAGTTTTTCTTGATTAAATGCCCCTCAAATTGTGTCAGGCCTTTGGTTAATTTCCAGATTTCTGAAAAAGTTGATTTTTATAATTTTAACAGTATTTTTGTTGCTTTTATAGAAGAGTGGATATACAGAAGTCTTCACTCTGCCATTCCAGAAGTCTCCCTGGTTAGCTATTATTTTATTATACAAGTTGCTCCTTAGCTTACTTTTTCCCCATTTAACAATGCCTCTTGGAGATTTTTTTATATCAGGTCATGCAGATCTTCTGTATTGTTCCAGAGTAGGGATGTGACATAATTTATTTAACCAGGTCCTATCACTGGACCACTTAGTTTTTTTTTTTCCCAGCACAATCAATGCGATAAACATCCTTTTGAGTGATCTTATATATATAATGCAAGTATATATCTTTAGGTTAAATTCCCAACTGAGGAATAGCTAGTCAAAGAGTATGTGCAGTTCTCATTTTGATTCATATTGCCAAATTGCCCTCAAAATAGCTGCACTAATTATACTGTCTCTACTACTATATCAAAGTGCCTTTCTTCACATATACTTGCCAACACTGAGAATCTTCTTAATTTTTGCTAATTCAATAGTTCAGAAAATGGTGCCTCTTTCCGTTAGTTCACTTATTTATTTTTTACTTGGTTTTAACGCTATAAATATGATTAAGCAGCTTAGCATAAGGCGACTAGCTGCTTACCTCACACACACAGTTTAAAAGATTCTTCAGATCGAGGCTATATTATAATAAGCAAGAGGAGAGGAAAAAGCAGTTGCAGATATGGGACCATCACAGAGCATGCCTTGTTACCAAAGTGGTTTTTCCAATGGTTTGCAAAAGTGGTTTGAGGATAAAACCATCGATCAAAACCTGCTGTTGCTATTGTTTCATGGATTTGGATAACTTCACACTATTAAGACTCATGGTGATTGTTGGAAAAACGGAGTCCTACACCCTGGAATTTGGCATGATGACTCAGGCTAGTCAATGCAGCTCCCTCTGGTAAATTGCTCTGGGGCCCTGGTAAGCTGTGACTGGCACTTTTTGCTAGAATATTTTAGCTAGCTACTGGTGACCTTTTTCTTTCACAGTTGCAATTAGAAAGAATTGGACATGCTTGGGGCTTACAAATTGTTTGTAGAGGACATGAGAAGAATACTATTATGTTCAGGCTGCTTTAAAAGTATTTTATGAGAGGAGTATTGAGGAGGAAATAGTGATGTTTAAAGTGAGGTTAAAAAAGGGAAAAAATCAAAGGTCTGCCATTGAAGACCTGATATACCTAAATGCCAGGTAAAGTTCAGAGAGAGATTTATTATGACAACTGTAAAGAAAACATCTTCCTTATCTAGGCTGATGTCTTCAATTACTTTTATTGTCTTTGGGGCACTAGCATGGTTTCCAAAAGCCATGCCAAGTTTGCTTAATACAGAGCTTGTTCTTTTACATCCTCCATGCGTGGCCGTTCCCAGGCTATGGATACTGGGCTACTCAAATCAGGCCAGTATGGAAAGGAACTGAGTGGGGAGCATGCAGAAATGGAGGGTGAAGGGGAAGATGAGCAGTTCTTACCATCAACTCCATGGTGACCTTGAAAAATTTGCTTAATGTCTCAGTTTTCAAATCTCTTAAGTGAGGCAATGAATTAGCAGGAAACACAGAAAGCATTATAAAAGCATTATAGTGGATATTAGCGTGATCACATACTATTCAGGGAAATTAAACTTGATCAAGTAAGCCTCTGATAAAGGGCTATACTTTAAATCTGTTTTTCTCCTCACAATAATTTTGTACTTTTGTGCCTTAGTGAGCAAAGTAAAAAATCATACAATCACAAAGAAAAAAAAAGCTAGTACATTCCCTTTCAAATGTAGACAGTTAGTATAACATAGTGGTTAAGTGGATGGGCTTTGGAGCCAGACTGCCTGCCTTCATATCCTGGCTCTGTCACTTACAGGGTGTGTGACTTGGGGCAATGTCTGGGTTTCTTCATTTGTAAAATAAGAATAAAAATAAGTCCTCATCTATAGCATTAATATCAGGATTAAATTAGTTAATATAAGAAAAGCACTTAGTACTGGGCAAATAGAAAGCACTCAATAAATGTTAGCTATTATTGTAAGTATTATGAATTAAAAATACTCTCCTTTGCCCAGGCACCTAACAGGAGCCAGTAAGAAAGGTAGAGGCAGAGAGCTATTGTGTACGAGACCAAGGAAACCAGAGGCTTTCCTCCAATCCCACCAGTGAGATCATTGTTCTGACGATGATGCTACTGACATGCACATCAGTAATTATTCTGACCATACTATCAGTGTGTTTTGTAAAGAATCTGTCAATGTTATTCAAAAAAGACTATGAGCTACTTGCATCAGAATCACCAGGGGAAGGAAGAATTGATAAAATGCAGATTCCAGAACTTCTTCCCAAACCTGCAGAATCAGAATTTCTGGGCCTTACATCTAAGACTGTACATTTTTAACAGGCGCCCCAGGAGCTTCTGATGCAGACTACAGCTTGAGAAAACTGAATCAGGCTATATTTAGATATGGTTTGGTCAGAACACAAAAAGCAGCTAGTAACACTGACAGTAATGTGAAATGGTACTAGTATGGGAATTCATATTCAGCTTGACTCAGGAGCTGCTCTGACTTCACTTGCTTCTGCCCTTGGGCTAATGAAAAATCTTTTCTTGTAACTTTTGAATTCAAGTGGCAAGATATCCTGTTTCTGGGCACAGTAAACAAAATTTTAATTCCTAGTTCTATAAGGCTTTTGTCAAATAAATTTTTGGTACTGGCTGTAGCTCTTGATTTTACCAGTAGGGAGCACAGTTCGTCTATTGACCTTAGGCTTTGTATAACAAAGAAGTCTGAGGTGGTCTTCTCTCTGTTAGTATGGAAATCTTTTCCTGGGGGTTGGATAGTAAGAGACAAGGACCACTTCTCTGTAGGGTAGGAATGTGACCCTCCGGGTGGGATTGCTCATTTTTCAAAGATGACAGAGAATGGAAGTTTTATTTTATTTTACTTTTTTTGTGAGGAAGATCAGCCCTGAGCTAACGTCTGACAATCCTCTTCTTTTTGCTGAGGAAGACTGGCCCTGGGCTAACATCCCTGCCCATCTTTCTCCACTCTATATGGGATGCCGCCACAGCGTGGCTTGACAAGCGGTGTGTTGGTGCGCCCCCGGGATCCGAACCGGCGAACCCCGGGGCCGCCGCAGCCGAGCATGCGCACTTAACTGCTTGCGCCACTGGGCCGGCCGGAGAATGGAAATTTTAAATCTAAAACTTTTATATCTGAAAAATATGGTGTCCTAGACATGCCCCTCTGTAAAATGAAATAGAGCCCTTCTTTCATGAGTAATATGCATTCCAATTGAGCACTTTGGAATAGGGTGTGAAATGTAGAGAAACATGTAAGAAAAATTATGAGATGTTGAATTATTCTATTTTTGAAAACAACGTGCCTTGGCATGTGGAATTAGACACCTGGAGGGAAATACTTGAATGCTTGATGAAAGATAAATTTCAATTTTCTGTGGTTTGAGGTGTTTTTTTCTCAGCTCCTACAGACCATTTAATTATAATCTAAAAGAAACCTGGAAGGGCAAGTGTTTGGGGGCTTTGGGGAAAAGCTAACACAGATCAGCTTTCCCTCCCCTTCTCCCAAACTCCCCAAATCAAAATACCTGAGACTACGATAGTAATACCCTCAAATGAAAACCTTTCTCAGTGTTTTCTGTACAACTTTTCACAAACTCAAAAGGAATTATTAGTTCATTAATAAAATGTAGACACTAGGAAAACAAGTTTTAGAAAAAAAATTGGACTGAATATCAAGACAAGTAGAATTTCTGTGAAGAAATCTCTCTGTACTTGCAGTAGGTTTCATTCTTAAGATGCCTAACTATAATATTAGGTCAAAACACTGGGGAATGTTGGTTAATATTTATTGAATGCCCGCAACGAATGTGCTGTAGGGAATCAGTCTGTGTTGGTTGGCCGGAAGACTGTGAATAAATTTCAAACTAATAAATTTTTTTCTTTATTTTTTCTCTGGTGGCCTAAATAGTCATTGTAGTTTCTCTGAATATAAAGGCTTATGCTCCTGGGATTGGTCTATAAATTTGTTACAGCCTTTTATATCTCAAAGTTATATTCATTGGGATGACGAATGGGATCCATTGATGGAGCAAAAAAATGAAGATTTAGAAAAATAAATGTGGATTATCAGCTGCTTGAAAGAAAAGGGAAATTTCCCTGGGTGACAGTAAACTAGAACTTGTTTTTTCTGGCCTTAGATTCTCGCATCTGCTCTGTGTATGATGTGTCATGAAATTTACTCTGCTCTACTAGACACATTTTGATTCCCCAAAACACATCTTCTACAGAAGACGAACTTTCTTTAGTCAATTTAAGTCTGTCAAAGCAAAACCTCTTTGATGAATCATATTTATTTTATAATGATCTCACTCCAAAAACTGATGAGGAGTTTTTAAAAGGAAAACTTGTCTCCATACTTTTCTTCAAAATGGTGCTCTATTTTGATTCCAAAATAAGAGTTATAGTTATTTGAAAGTTTTTTTCTTGTCTCCTTCTTACAACCAGTTCTAAACCTCCTAGTACCACTCTCCCCGCCTTCACTAGTAAAAATGAAAATCAAAAGCCTTGCAAAAGATAATAGTAAATGGAATTATTTGCTTTGTGATCTACTGTCTTTGGTATGATCTACAGACTACAGCAATTGCATACCATTCTATCAACGTAGACATGTGGGGTTAGTCCTCAGCAAAAGTGTGTGAAGTAAGCAAAATTGGTTTTTGCTCTCTCCCTACCCACAGCCTTTTGACCTATAGTGCCTTAACTTCAGAGTCCTGTGGATGCTTTCCCTTTGTATCCTTTATTTATTTCCCATTAGTGTTTTTGATTCCCTTTACTTATGATCACATTCTTCAGAGAAAAAAATTAATCTAACCGGTTTGTGATCAGATGAGAATGGGTCTTAATTTGTCAATGTTTTACCACTTTCCAAGTAATATATTTGCATTTAACAGAGACTTTGAGAGACAGTAACTTAATACAAAAGGGATGACTTTAATAATAGGGATTCTAGATCTTGTAACAAATTACTAGATGTGGCTGATGTTGGCAGTTGCCTCCCCCAGCATGACTTCTTGCGTTCTTCCTCAGTAACTGAAACGTGATTTCATTTGGTGTGGTAGGGCGCCTAGAATAAAGACTATTACCAGTCTCCTTTGAAGCTACATTTGGCCATGTGGCTAGGTTCAGGCTTATAACATGTAAGCTGAAGTCTCCCTAAAAGATAGAGTGTGGCCTTTTGTCCCACCCAGCTTCTTTGTGATGCCAGTGTGGAATGTGAACATGATGGCTAGAACCAGAGTTAGCTCAAATCAGGAGATGACCTTGAGGATGGAAACCACATCCTGAGAGTGGTGGAGCAGAAAGGTAGGTGCATGGGTCAGATGACTGGACTTCCTGGACTACCTACCTGTACCTCGTTTAAGTCATATCATTTTGGGATTTTCTGTTATATGCAGCTGAACTTGATTCTAAGGAGACAGAAGACAAATATCTTTGGGAAATTAGGACTTTGCTGTATCTCTCAGCAAAATTGGTAGGCTAATTCTGAGAAAACCACCGCTGTTGGCTTTAAGAGAGAAGTTTTTCATCTCTGAGAGCATATGGAGAATTGTTGCTATCCTGAGTCCTTCTGAAAAAATTCTGGTTCATACTTTCTTAATTGTTTAAAGGGCATAGATCTTATCGTGCCAAATATATTGTAAATGACTAGACAACAAAGAGGATAACCTATTTTCTATCTGCCATGCCACAGTGTCTAGCAGAGTGGAATGCTGGGTTCTTCATATCTTGTTGATCATATTAGTGTAACAGTTACCCTAGATTGACATGCTCTGTTAGAAAGACACTCTCAAAGAGAGAAGTAGTTTGGAGGAACAGGAAATGTAAAAGGTCAACCACAAACCATTCTGATTTCAACATGATATGATTTAGCATAACCAAAACATCAAAAGCTATTATTGAGAACATGGGGGATTTACATCACAGTGGTGCACTAGATAGACACACATGGCTAGAGCGACAGTGCTGTGAAGAGGCACCCCCCACCCCAAGGAATGGATTTCAGTAGACATGGTGAATTTGTGAGTCGGCATGCCACATGGGCCCCTTTGCAAAATAAACAAGCTCAAATTCCTGTATTCTATTTGTAGCTAGTCACATTGCTGCTTTTTTACTCTCTACTCCAGCAACTCAACCATAGCTAGGGCCTGTACCCTAAATCCTCTACTTTTGGCAAGTGTCTTATTCTTGGCTCGCTGGTGATTGATATGGGTCTGAGCCTGAACTGTGTTTCAGTAGCCAACATTTCCATAAGTAAGACCAGCAGAAATACTGCTGTCAGTGGAAAATTCAGAATGGCAAATGATAGCATCAGCAAGGAAGGATAAATATAAACAATATATTCATATCACTGTTAGACAGAGATCAACTCAGCACTATGGAGTTGCTGGTTTATATTTGTTTGTTTGTTTTGGTTGAGGGATTTATTGTGGTTTGATCTGTTTCTCTTGGTTCAATTTGCTTCTCTCTTTCTGAGCATTTTTAGCAAGGACAATAGGTCTGTGTCAAAGTGAAAGGAAGAAAAGATGGGCAAATGGAACCCAAATATCAAAGCAGCAAGTATACAAGTGACTATTCACTCATTAGGCTACAAATGCCAGGGTTGACTATTGACCTAAAGTATCAATGCATCCTTGGGTAAGTAGCTTTTGTACGAATTAATTGAAGATACCAGAGGAGACTTAGGAGTAGGACTTTGGAATGAGCCACGAACAATATTTTTTGTGTGTACATTCATACCTGGTTTTTAATATGGAGCCACTTTCCTTTTTGTTAGGGAACAGCATGTTGTCAGCAAAATTAAGCCCTAGAATGAAACTTCTTAAAAAAGGAAAGCCAAAATGAAATCATTTTTAAGGGTATAAATAAGATAGATCCACGCATTTCCTGACAGCCTGAATGAGAAGGTCCATATTTATCTCAGTAAGCTTTCAGCATTAGACTTTAGGAGCCAAAGTGACAATTTTGGACTCTGCCAGACAGTGAGTCTTATATATAAAGTCTCAAAATAGATTTCCTTTGCCCCTAGTCCTGCCAAAGAGCCATTTTAGGTGTGCAGGAAGGCGCTGAGCACACTAATGCATAGTGCCCTTATGCTGAGTGGGAGCAATGGACGACTTCACCTCACCTGACTTCTTGATTGGAATTTAGATCCGCCAAAGAATATGAAAGGTAATAGGATATTTCTTGTGACTTCACAAGATGTGCTTTTTGCCTTTTTTTTCTTTTTTATATGTGGAATCATTGAAAATTGAGAAGTAAACGCAAAAAGCCTGCATTTGTATAATGGAAATAGATAATCGAGCTGCAGGCAATCATTGATGCTTTTGATCATTCTGGGATTAGAGGAATTCTTCATCCTTGTAGAAACAGACTGTGTCAAAAGATAAGGAATACAAAAGTGGATTTAAGTAAGATAAGAACTTTCATCCCAAATTTGAACAGAACTCAAGGCCAACTTTTTGTAATAATATTCTGAAGAGCCTTGTAGCTGTGCTCTTTTACAACCTCCTCTTTTTCTTCTACCTTCTTCCCTCTCTTCTATCTCATTGCCTTCAATCAAAAAAAAAAAAAACAAACAAAAACCATTTAAAGGCCACTTATGTACTTTCAACACTATGCTATGTTCTGGACCGAGCAAAATGGGAGAGAGTATGGGCCCCCTTTTAGAACTTGCAAGTTAAACTCATATGTAAATGATATGTGCACTGAGTGACATATTAATTTATACAGGCATAGAATAAGTAGAGAGGATTTAGATTTCATGTTTAGGTAAGAGGAAAAAGGGGTTTTTTAATCTCTTCAAATTAGTGAGAGAAAACTCTGTAAAGGAGATGGGATGACTGCACAAATAGAGCATGAAGCTAATGTACCTGAGACAAGCAAAGGGGGTGGGTAGGGTAGTGGGAAGAGACAAGGGATACAAGATGGTGGTTAAGGGTGGTTTGAGGAAGGACTATTTGAATGCAAGTTAGGCCTGATCCTTAATGTAGTAAGTAGCTATTATAGACTTTCAGAAAAGGAAATGACATTAATAAAATCTATAAGTGAAAAATAAACTTCGTGTAAAAGCATGTATTCTAGCTTCAGTCTACAGCCTGGGAACTTCATCAGGGAGAATGTTGTAATAGCTGTGCTATGAGATAACCTGTGGCCTGCATCATAAGCCATAACTGACGGGGTGTCTAGGAGGACAAGCCGGAAGTATTTGGCGAGGGACTGGAGTGGAGGACAGGGATACATTAGAATTACTGCAAGGTCTCTCACTTGGGAGGTCAGGGTTACTTTGGTGTCACTCCTTGTGATGGGGGGGGTGGGCTTAGGGAAGGGTGGTGGAAGGAAGGGAGGTAGCTCTAGCTTCAGTGGGGTTGGTCTGAGAGAAGTACAAGGCATGATGTAAAGAGTCTGCACAGGACTCAAATGAGGGGCAAAAATCTACGACAGGAGAGCAATATCATACTTCTTTTCCAGCCTGGCCTGGGCCTATATGAAGTGACAGACTAATGTGTTCAGGTTTGTTTGTTTGTTTGCTGTTTTTTTTTCCTAAGCATGAGATGATTCGAATGCTTCTTTAAGCACATCTTTGTATTTCTTTTGGATTCATGGTCTGTGTCATTAAAGGGATCACACTTTCCCAATGCGAAATTATGTGGAGGTTGCGGTATCTCAGTTGAACAGGAAATGCTTCCAGAATTAAGATAATGTGAGTAGGAACTCTTAGGCCTAAAATGTGACATGGAACGTTCTATACTTCTTGTGTGTGTGTGTGTGTGTGCATGAGCACGTGTATATAGCATGCCACATACAACTGTAGTAGTAGTTATGTAGTTTCTGCACTTACATATTTTAGGTGTTTTATTTTTCTTTGGAAATAAGAAATATACCTCCTATTTAATTTTTATCCCCCACAGAGCATAGTATATATAGTACAATGTAGACTGCATAAAATTGAGCGTCCCACGAATTTAAAATTATTGGCTGATCTTAAAAACCAATGTTACAAATGAATAATTTATTAAAAAACAATGATATATAACATCATATAGTCCATACAACCTCAAATTAATCTCACGTCTTTTACATTTTTCTATTTCAACTATAAATTAATGTCTGTTATGATAATCGAAATACTCCAAAATTCTCAGATGTCTTCTAAATCATTAATAAAAAAAGAAAATATTTTCAGTGATGTTGCATTGTTAGATATGTTTTATTGTGCTCTCATTCTGTGAAAATTGGTAATCCAAGTATGGCATGTATGCTAATTATCAATTAATGACTGGCTAATCTTAACTCAGCCTTGGGCAAATCCATTTCTATTTGCTTCCTCAACTGTTAAATGGGGGAAAATGATTCCTGGCCTACAGGCATCTTGGTGAAGATTTTACTCCTTGAGAATACTTTTCTGATGGAAAGTGCCAGACAGATATTTCCATGACACAATAACTTTGAAGTTGGGAAATGAAGGGGCTGCTTTCAAATGAAACTAGAAGGGGTGATAGATTGGTAGAACAGGAATTTTGAAACTAGAACTGGCTGGGACATCAAAGTTAATATTTCCCTCGAACCACTTCTTTTTCTCTCCCCTTTGCCCCTTTTCTCTTTCCCAAACAAAGTATTAGGTGATTGGGAACTAGTCCTTACCCTTCCTTTAAGAAAGTGGCATACTGCTAGTTCCTTGTGGTTTTGGAGGGAAAAAAAAATCCCATTTGACTCCTCACTTCAGTAATTTCCTCTGATGCTTGTTTCTGTAAATGATATTTATGGGTCCCCTTGTTCCAGACAATTGCCTTGGAAACTTATGTAACCAGACACTGATCTAAAGAGAAGTCAGACATGAAGGTTATGAAGTGTTGAATTTGTCCAAAGTTGAGTTCCTGTTCACAGGAGGAGAGCCTGGGACCCTTTTGCCTAGGTTAGCTTTCTCCTTTGCTGAGTCTGAGCACTTGGAATATTTTAGTGTTGGCCTGCTGTGACTGACTGCCTGTCTAGTGGCTTAATAGATGCTTAAGCAAGTCCACAATATGTCTCTCAAGTAATTAAACATTGGGACTATGCACAAAAGAATAAGTTTTTATGCATCAGTTATGGGGACATTTTATCATCAGCCCCTCATTTCCACTTTCTCAATACAGCACAGTAAAATATGGTATTGGAGAATCCTTATACTTTGCCCTTTCCTACTTCCCAAACCTGATGAAATGCAAGTTTCCATCGTTGTCATCCATGTTAGACAGATCTGCTCCATTTCCGTTGGAGGAAATATTCTTAGCAAACACTTACCCAGGGTGTTCAGCAGCAATCAGGCCATTGGTGATGATGTAGAAGTTTATTAGAACATGAAGAGAGGAATTACCTACAAGTAATTCTGGATTACTGGCTACCAGGAGCCAAATGCCTCATAGGCAGAAATTCATTGAGTAGCATGCATTTATTATATGTTGGCTGCCAGAAGTTTAAGCCCTTGAGCTCAACTTGCTACTAGACCCTCCCCAGCATGCGGGCCACCCACCAGTTGCAAGGCATTATGACACGACAGATAACCCGCCCTCCTTGGTAGCAGTATGGGTACGGGTAGTAACCTAGTAAAGGTTCACAGACGCGGCGGCAGTAGCGGTTGCCTCGACGGCAGTAAATACAACAATAACCTCTCTCATCCAGCATGGGGTCAAATTCTATTCCATTTTCAGTCTGAAAGAAGAAGAAGCCAGTGTTGGAGGGGAAGGTTCACTAGGTAGAGGTCCACCAAGCAGGGGGGGACTATAAGATTATATGAGTTGGGGACTGGTGAGAAATTAAGTTCCTTAGCCTGATCATGGAGATACATCAATAGAGATCAAGATTGATTTTGAATGAGCCTCCTGGGGATTCCAAGTTTCTTAAATATTTTTTGTTAAAATAATGACCATTCTTCTTTCAATGACTTTGATCTGAGGGGCAGTGAGTTTTGTGAGGGCTCTTTGTTTTTCCTCTAACAAGAGTAATGTGAACATAACTCACATAGTCATTTATCGGAAGTTCTTCCTCACTTGCTTGTCTGGCGTGACGGGTATTCTCCACCTTCACTTGAGGGACCACCCACTGCTCATTTTGTTCAATGCCTTTTTTTTCATTGGTAGGGAAGTGAAGATCTTCACCATCCTCCTCAAAGTCTTGCAACTCCGAAACTAAGGTAATAAATACAAAGTTGTGCTGCAACTGCTTTATAACATTTCTGAAAGACGTGCTTGGGGGAACAGCATTTGGGAACAGAGATTTTCCTTGTGTCTTCTCACTGCCATCTTTTAGACGTGCATGAACCCCTTTTCCAAGCTCCTTCAGCTGATATTTTAAGGAGATTTTCCAAAACAAACCTGACTTTTCCCATGTACACAGACCCCTTCTTTGCTTGTTTGGCATCAAACACTTACTGCTTTGCCTTATTAGCATACTATACTAAAAACTGAGGACAGGGGACTTTCTTGTCTCCCACAATGATTTTACCCACGGTAGGTGCTCAATAAATAATTTTTGATTGCCTGATTTGATTCGGTGAACTCTGTCCTCCTCCGTCTTTCCTATCTGAAAAAAAATTGTTTTTAACTTTCTATTCAGAAATAATCTTAGACTTATGAAAGAGCTGCAAAGATAGCACAGAGTTCTTGTATACCTTTCACCCGGTTTCCCTTAATGTTAGCATCTTAGATAACCACGGTACAATTATCAAAACTAAGAAATTAGCATTGGTACAATGCTATTAACTAAACTACAGACTTTATTTGGATTTCATCATTATTTCCAGTAATGTCCTTTAGAAAAAAGATGTTAAAGCAGAAGTTCTAGCATCCAATCCAGGGTACCATATTGAATTTAGTTGCTTTTTTTTAAGGTGAAAGATTACGGATAGATGCCTTCATTGATGGGAGTGGCCTTTCTTGGGTAGTATAGTAATCTATGCTGTCCAGAATGAGGGAGGCAAAATTCTATGTTAGCTGGGCAGAATAAGACATTCAGGGACCTTTGCCTTCTCTATGGGCTGACTGGAAGTTGAGAGCTGGACTCTTCTACTCTGGACCTCTAGCCCTCAATTTTTATAGTGACTCCTAAAACAGACACAAAGAAATTTGTATTGCAGTCCTATCTTCTGGGGAGAATGCCACCATTTGCATAGAGAATCCTTCTTGAGACAACAGAGTATTATTTTGGCTCTTCTCTCCTCTGTGCTTGGGTTGGGCACACAGCAGTTTGAGCAATAGTCTGGTATCCCAACTGCGATAAATATAGATGTGCAAAGAAAGATAGATTAGCTTTTTGCTATCACTAGTCACATTAGGGTGGCGTTACCTTTGCTGGGATATTTAAGAGCCTGTCAGCATTAATTTATCTGATTTATAACTTGGCTGTGAAAAATTCCCTACTCACTGGCAGTCAGCGTATACAGTTTCATCTAAGAAGATATAAGCTGATCACTTATTTTCCTAGAAATGTAGTCTCTGAATGCTGGGAACATTAATCTGTTACTGACTTTGGAAAGAGGAGGAAGATGAGGAGGAGGAGGAGAAAGAGGAGAAGGAGGAGGCCATACCTGCTATTAGAGTGGGATTGATCCAATACATGGTCACATTATCACAAATCTCCAGAATTTTGGAATTTTTAAGAAAGTCTCGGTTTTCAATAGGCTTTTCTGCTGGGACCCAAATCACTGACTGTTCAAAGAAAGTTGTGGTAATTTCTTCATTCTGAGAGAAGAAAGTAGTTCAAGGTGGGGACAGGCAGAGAAATTAATACAATGGGACATTAAAGGATACTGGAAAACACTATATTTTGAGTCTGAATAACAATTCCAATCCCAGAGCTGCCAGTGAACTAGTTCTGTGCCTTGCACACAGTAGGTGCCCTTGGGAGAGTTAACAATTGCTCCCTCCCTCTCAGGTCTAACAGTAAGGCTGCTCACTGAAACAGGAGCCTTCTCTGCTACCATTTCCCTTGAAGTCAAGAAGGCTCTCCATCATTTTCTGGGCTCCCACTGGGCCATGTATGTTTTAATTTGGGCTTCTGGAACCCTGAGTGATTTACATTTGTTTTCTCTCTTTTAAATGGATGTTGTGAGTGCCTGCCTTGTTTTAGGCTTGCAACTAGGGTGACAAGCAAGATTTGATCTCAACCTGAAGAAACTCCTATAATCCAAACTGTTGAGATCAATTCAATAGCAATTGAACTTCCTATTTTGGTTTTACAAGATTTGCCTGTTAATGGTAGCTAGTTGTAGTACAAAAGATGTCTTTTTTGTTTTAAAGTCAAGTCTCCAGCTTGTGACTTCACTGGCCTTACCACTATTTTACTCCTTTCATTCTAGATGCTTAGAGTTTGTCTCAGAGTGTTTTCTCTTTAGGTAGCCTTTCTTCTATGTATTGTCAAGAACGCTGTCTTCTCTTCATTTCCTAGTATTGGAAGTAATTGTCTTGGCCGGCCCTGTGGCTTGGTGGTTAAGTGTGCGAGCTGCGATGCTGGCGGCCCGGGTTCGGGTCCCGGGTGCGCATCGAGGCACCACTTCTCCATCCATCCTGAGGCCGAGTCCCACATACAGCAACTAGAAGGGTGTGCAGCTATGACATACAACTATCTACTGGGGCTTTGGGGGGAAAAAATAAAATAAATAAAATTAAAAAAAAAAAAAAGAAGTAATTGTCTTGTATATCTAGTTCTTACTTACTTGTCTTACTCTTAATAAGGCTTTTCCTTTTCTTTTTTGTTTCTTTCTAGCTTTATGATTTCACTGTTTTTATTTCTTCTCTGGAATATGGCTTTGTATAATTTTTCCCCTAGTCATTTAAAACCTTCAAGTCTTAGCTCCTTTGCCCTTGAGTCTGTAAAGACCTTGGGGTGCATTGAAAGGGACTGTATAAAATGAGGTTGGTATGCTGAGTAGCTTTGTTACCAAAATCAGGGCTATTTATATAGCTGCTCTGTGTGTTTAACATGCACAAACAAACCATGGATACAGTGGTGAGGGAAGTACAGAATAAGAGGAGTTTTGTCATTCAGGACCACAGACTTGCCTCATAAAAAAAAATCTGTAGCCTGAACATAAAAAATAGGATTTTGTTGAAGATAAAGTAGTCTATCGCAAGACGCATACTTGTGTTATTTAAAAGATTCAGAAGAATTAACTGAAGAATAAATTAGGGCTAAAATGAGACATCATGGGCCTTTGCCTTTGTCTTTTTCAGAAAAATAAATCCTGTTCAGACTTTCACTGCTGGCTGGCCTTACTCAAATTCTTACATTATTTTCTGTAAAAAGCAGTGTATGATATTGGATATAGTAGCTTTTTATCCTATTGATTCTCCTTTCATCTTATCCTTGCCTCTGATAGTAGTTCCTAATATCCTGGATGTTGTTCTATTCCTCAGATGCATCTAACTTATGCTTATTTAAAAAAAAATCTACAAAATTTTTCACTGTCATAGACTTTGGGAGCAGAACATTATCTTTGGGGAAATCTTCTTCTATTTCTTAGAAATTCTAGTAACAATGGCCAGCTTCTCTGGCCAGGAGGAGACCAGTAGCATATCTATGGGAGCCAATGACAGCTCTGAGACTTGGGTAAGGGAAAGGAAAAAATGTTCCTCACTCCAACTCACCAACCAAAAAATGAGGAAAGGAAAAGAAAAAGGTAAATGGATAGATGAGAATTAAGATGGAGAGAGTTGGGTAGGAGAAAAGTGAGAAAGAATGGGGGAGAGAGAGGGAAGAAAGAGAAAGAGGTTTTTACAGTATATAGAGAGGCCACTGTGCCATTGCCATAATCTTATTTTAGATTTACCAGTTAAACAGTAAAACAAACAAAACATCCAAACAAACATTTGCTTCTTCCTGAATGCAGTGGGGGTATGCTGCCACGATATGGCCTTAGCTAAGGTTCCCCTTCTTCCTCCACTGATAGCAACATATTGTAATTATAGACAGAATATCAGGGAAAAATTAAGAGCCTCAAGGGATTTATTTTTAAATAATATAATAATAGAGCTAAATTTTATTGAGGACTTAAGAAAGTACTTTAAGTGAATTCATTCATTCATTCAAACTTCGAATCTTGACAACCTTGTTAGGTGGCTACTGTTATTATTCCCATTTTTGCAGATAAAGACCAGAAATTCAAAGAGGCCATGCAATTTCCTCAAGAAGAAAAAATTATTAAGTGATAAAGACAAGTTTCTAGGTCAAGCTACATAGGATGTTAGGTCCATGTTCATAACCACTGAGCCACACCACTCTTAGTCCATGTAAACTGTAAGTCTATTCTCCAGTGTGATTTCAGTCATTCTCAATCTCAAGGGCTTTATTGATGGCTGTATTTTAGCCAATAATCCTCCATCTCTCACTAGGCTTTCAGGGGCCATTCGGTGATCGCGTGGGGACCCTCGCTTACCTCACCCTGGCCTAGCAGTGTATTTTCAGAGAATTTGTATTACACTGTAATTCTTACCTTCTTTGCTTTTACCTTTCCTAGTGAGGTTAAATGTGAATTATTCCATTAGCAGTCCAGCATAAAATAAGATGAGGTGAAGGAACTGGAATCTTTAAAATAGGTGAATGTCACAGTGTGACAAAAGTGGCAAGGATCCCAGGTGGCCTTGGGACTTTTCTTTTTAGGACTTTATCTTAGGCAGGATCGATTTTGTTCCTCTGGCTCACCCCTCTTACTAGAAATCTTTGGTTTGGGAG